>NW_026137541.1:0-32372 GCF_009805555.1 Andrographis paniculata | reverse complement strand
TTGCAATGCTTTTCGTATTGTGTAGTGTTGTAGAGTATTCGAATTAGTATAATTTAGCGCTTTTGTTTTTCAATGTTTCCTTTATATTATATAGCTGTTATAGATTATACTTACTTGTGCTCTATAGTTCTAATTGCAGTGCTTTCGTATTTGTTGTAGAGTGTCGAAATTAGTATTTAGTGCTTTTGTTTTGTTTTTCAATGTTTTCCTTTATATTATATAGCATGTTATAGATTATACTTACTTTGTGCTCTATAGTTCTAATTGCAGTGCTTTTCGTATTTGTTGTAGAGTGTTCGAAATTAGTATATTTAGCGCTTTTGTTTTTTCAATGTTTTTCCTTTATATTATATAGCATGTTATAGATTATACTTACTTTGTGCTCTATAGTTCTAATTGCAGTGCTTTTCGTATTTGTTGTAGAGTGTTCGAAATTAGTATATTTAGCGCTTTGTTTTTTCAATGTTTCCTTTGCATTATATAGCATGTTATAGATTATACTTACTTTGTGCTCTATAGTTCTAATTGCAAGTGCTTTCGTATTTGTTGTAGAGTGTTCGAAATTAGTATATTTAGGCTTTTTTTTTTCAATGTTTTTCCCTTATATATATAGCATGTTATAGATTATACTTACTTTGTGCTATAGTTCTAATTGCAGTGCTTTTCGTATTTGTTGTAGAGTGTTCGAAATTAGTATATTAGAGCGTTTGTTTTTTCAATGTTTTTCCTTTATATTATATAGCATGTTAGATTATACTTACTTTGTGCTCTATAGTTCTAATTGCAGTGCTTTTCGTATTTGTTGTAGAGTGTTTCGAAATTAGTATATTTAGGGCTTTGTTTTTCAATGTTTTTCCTTTATATTATATAGCATGTTATAGATATATACTTACTTTGTCTATAGTTCTAATTGCAGTGCTTTCGTATTTGTTGTAGAGTGTTCGAAATTAGTATATTTAGCGCTTTTGTTTTTCAATGTTTTTCCTTTATATTATATAGCATGTTATAGATTATACTTACTTTGTGCTCTATAGTTCTAATTGCAATGCTTTTCGTATTTGTTGTAGAGTGTTCGAAATTAGTATATTTAGCGCTTTGTTTTTTCAATGTTTTCCTTTATATTATATAGCATGTTATAGATTATACTTACTTTGTGCTCTATAGTTCTAATTGCAGTGCTTTTCGTATTTGTTGTAGAGTGTTCGAAATTAGTATATTTAGCGCTTTTTTTTTCAATGTTTTTCTTTATATTATATAGCATGTTATAGATTATACTTACTTTGTGCTCTATAGTTCTAATTGCAGTGCTTTTCGTATTTGTTGTAGAGTGTTCGAAATTAGTATATTTAGCGCTTTTGTTTTTTCAATGTTTTCCTTTATATTATATAGCATGTATAGATTATACTTACTTTGTGCTCTATAGTTCTAATTGCAAGTGCTTTCGTATTTGTTGTAGAGTGTTCGAAATTAGTATATTTAGCGCTTTTGTTTTTTCAATGTTTTTCCTTTATATTATATAGCATGTTATAGATTATACTTACTTTGTGCTCTATAGTTCTAATTGCAGTGCTTTTCGTATTTGTTGTAGAGTGTTCGAAATTAGTAATTTAGCGCTTTGTTTTTTCAATGTTTTCCTTTTTATTATATAGCATGTTATAGATTATACTTACTTTGTGCTCTATAGTTCTAATTGCAGTGCTTTTCGTATTTGTTGTAGAGTGTTCGAAATTAGTATATTAGCGCTTTTGTTTTTTTCAATGTTTTTCCTTTATATTATATAGATGTTATAGATTATACTTACTTTGTGCTCTATAGTTCTAATTGCAGTGCTTTTCGTATTTGTTGTAGAGTGTTCGAAATTAGTATATTTAGCGCTTTTGTTTTTTCAATGTTTTCCGTTTATATATATAGCATGTTATAGATTATACTTACTTTGTGCTCTATAGTTCTAATTGCAGTGCTTTTGTATTTGTTGTAGAGTGTTCGAAATTAGTATATTTAGCGCTTTTGTTTTTTCAATGTTTTTCCTTTATATTATATAGCATGTTATAGATTTACTTACTTTGTGCTCTATAGTTCTATTGCAGTGCTTTTCGTATTTGTTGTAGAGTGTTCGAATTAGTATATTTAGCGCTTTTGTTTTTTCAATGTTTTTCCTTGTATTTATATAGCATGTTATAGATTATACTTACTTTGTGCTCTATAGTTCTAATTGCAGTGCTTTCGTATTTGTTGTAGAGTGTTCGAAATTAGTATATTAGCGCTTTTGTTTTTCAATGTTTTTCCTTTATATTATATAGCATGTTATAGATTATACTTACTTTGGTGTTCTAAATTGCAGTGCTTTTCGTATTTGTTGTAGAGTGTTCGAAATTAGTATATTTAGCGCTTTGTTTTTTCAATGTTTTTCCTTTATATTATATAGCATGTTATAGATTATACTTACTTTGTGCTCTATAGTTCTAATTGCAGTGCTTTTGTATTTGTTGTAGAGTGTTCGAAATTAGTATATTTAGCGCTTTGTTTTTTCAATGTTTTTCCTTTATATTATATAGCATGTTATAGATTATACTTACTTTGTGCTCTATAGTTCTAATTACTGTTTTCGTATTTGTTGTAGAGTGTTCGAAATTAGTATATTTAGCGCTTTTGTTTTTTCAATGTTTTTCCTTTATATTATATAGCATGTTTAGATTATACTTACTTTGTGCTCTATAGTTCTAATTGCAGTGCTTTTCGTATTTGTTGTAGAGTGTTCGAAATTAGTATATTTAGCGCTTTTGTTTTTTCAATGTTTTCCTTATATTATATAGCATGTTATAGATTATACTTACTTTGTGCTCTATAGTTCTAATTGCAAGTGCTTTTCGTATTTGTTGTAGAGTGTTCGAAATTAGTATATTTAGGCTTTTGTTTTTTCAATGTTTTCCTTTATATTATATAGCATGTTATAGATTATATACTTGTGCTCTATAGTTCTAATTTAGTGCTTTTCGTATTTGTTGTAGAGTGTGTTCGAAATTAGTATATTTAGCGCTTTTGTTTTTCAATGTTTTTCCTTTTATTATATATATAGCATGTTATATATATACTTACTTGTGCTCTATAGTTCTAATTGCAGTGCTTTTCGTATTTGTTGTAGAGTGTTCGAAATAGTATATTTAGCGCTTTTGTTTTTTTCAATTTTTTCCTTTATATTATATAGCATTATAGATTATACTTACTTTGTGCTCTATAGTTCTAATTGCAGTGCTTTTCGTATTTGTTGTAGAGTGTTCGAAATTAGTATATTAGCGCTTTTGTTTTTTCAATGTTTTTCCTTATATTATATAGCATGTTATAGATTATACTTACTTTGTGCTCTATAGTTCTAATTGCAGTGCTTTTCGTATTTGTTGTAGAGTGTTCGAAATTAGTATATTTAGCGCTTTTGTTTTTTCAATGTTTTTCCTTTATATTATATAGCATGTTATAGATTATACTTACTTTGTGCTCTATAGTTCTAATTGCAGTGCTTTTCGTATTTGTTGTAGAGTGTTCGAAATTAGTATATTTAGCGCTTTTGTTTTTTCAATGTTTTTCCTTTATATTATATAGCATGTTATAGATTATACTTACTTTGTGCTCTATAGTTCTAATTGCAGTGCTTTTCGTATTTGTTGTAGAGTGTTCGAAATTAGTATATTTAGCGCTTTTGTTTTTTCAATGTTTTTCTTTATATTATATAGCATGTTATAGATTATACTTACTTTGTGCTCTATAGTTCTAATTGCAGTGCTTTTCGTATTTGTTGTAGAGTGTTCGAAATTAGTATATTTAGCGCTTTTGTTTTTTCAATGTTTTTCCTTTATATTATATAGCATGTTATAGATTATACTTACTTTGTGCTCTATAGTTCTAATTGCAGTGCTTTTCGTATTTGTTGTAGAGTGTTCGAAATTAGTATATTTAGCGCTTTTGTTTTTTCAATGTTTTTCCTTTTATTATATAGCATGTTATAGATTATACTTACTTTGTGCTCTATAGTTCTAATTGCAGTGCTTTTCGTATTTGTTGTAGAGTGTTCGAAATTAGTATATTTAGCGCTTTTGTTTTTTCAATGTTTTTCCTTTATATTATATAGCATGTTATAGATTATACTTACTTTGTGCTCTAATTGCAATGCTTTTCGTATTTGTTGTAGAGTGTTCGAAATTAGTATATTTAGCGCTTTTGTTTTTTCAATGTTTTTCCTTTATATTATATAGCATGTTATAGATTATACTTACTTTGTGCTCTATAGTTCTAATTGCAGTGCTTTTCGTATTTGTTGTAGAGTGTTCGAAATTAGTATATTTAGCGCTTTTGTTTTTTCAATGTTTTTCCTTTATATTATATAGCATGTTATAGATTATACTTACTTTGTGCTCTATAGTTCTAATTGCAGTGCTTTTCGTATTTGTTGTAGAGTGTTCGAAATTAGTATATTTAGCGCTTTTGTTTTTTCAATGTTTTTCCTTTATATTATATAGCATGTTATAGATTATACTTACTTTGTGCTCTATAGTTCTAATTGCAGTGCTTTTCGTATTTGTTGTAGAGTGTTCGAAATTAGTATATTTAGCGCTTTTGTTTTTTCAATGTTTTTCCTTTATATTATATAGCATGTTATAGATTATACTTACTTTGTGCTCTATAGTTCTAATTGCAGTGCTTTTCGTATTTGTTGTAGAGTGTTCGAAATTAGTATATTTAGCGCTTTTGTTTTTTCAATGTTTTTCCTTTATATTATATAGCATGTTATAGATTATACTTACTTTGTGCTCTATAGTTCTAATTGCAGTGCTTTTCGTATTTGTTGTAGAGTGTTCGAAATTAGTATTTAGCGCTTTTGTTTTTTCAATGTTTTTCCTTTATATTATATAGCATGTTATAGATTATACTTACTTTGTGCTCTATAGTTCTAATTGCAGTGCTTTTCGTATTTGTTGTAGAGTGTTCGAAATTAGTATATTTAGCGCTTTTGTTTTTTCAATGTTTTTCCTTTATATTATATAGCATGTTATAGATTATACTTACTTTGTGCTCTATAGTTCTAATTGCAGTGCTTTTCGTATTTGTTGTAGAGTGTTCGAAATTAGTATATTTAGCGCTTTTGTTTTTTCAATGTTTTTCCTTTATATTATATAGCATGTTATAGATTATACTTACTTTGTGCTCTATAGTTCTAATTGCAGTGCTTTTCGTATTTGTTGTAGAGTGTTCGAAATTAGTATATTTAGCGCTTTTGTTTTTTCAATGTTTTTCCTTTATATTATATAGCATGTTATAGATTATACTTACTTTGTGCTCTATAGTTCTAATTGCAGTGCTTTTCGTATTTGTTGTAGAGTGTTCGAAATTAGTATATTTAGCGCTTTTGTTTTTTCAATGTTTTTCCTTTATATTATATAGCATGTTATAGATTATACTTACTTTGTGCTCTATAGTTCTAATTGCAGTGCTTTTCGTATTTGTTGTAGAGTGTTCGAAATTAGTATATTTAGCGCTTTTGTTTTTTCAATGTTTTTCCTTTATATTATATAGCATGTTATAGATTATACTTACTTTGTGCTCTATAGTTCTAATTGCAGTGCTTTTCGTATTTGTTGTAGAGTGTTCGAAATTAGTATATTTAGCGCTTTTGTTTTTTCAATGTTTTTCTTTTATATTATATAGCATGTTATAGATTATACTTACTTTGTGCTCTATAGTTCTAATTGCAGTGCTTTTCGTATTTGTTGTAGAGTGTTCGAAATTAGTATATTTAGCGCTTTTGTTTTTTCAATGTTTTTCCTTTATATTATATAGCATGTTATAGATTATACTTACTTTGTGCTCTATAGTTCTAATTGCAGTGCTTTTCGTATTTGTTGTAGAGTGTTCGAAATTAGTATATTTAGCGCTTTTGTTTTTTCAATGTTTTTCCTTTATATTATATAGCATGTTATAGATTATACTTACTTTGTGCTCTATAGTTCTAATTGCAGTGCTTTTCGTATTTGTTGTAGAGTGTTCGAAATTAGTATATTTAGCGCTTTTGTTTTTTCAATGTTTTTCCTTTATATTATATAGCATGTTATAGATTATACTTACTCTATAGTTCTAATTGCAGTGCTTTTCGTATTTGTTGTAGAGTGTTCGAAATTAGTATATTTAGCGCTTTTGTTTTTTCAATGTTTTTCCTTTATATTATATAGCATGTTATAGATTATACTTACTTTGTGCTCTATAGTTCTAATTGCAGTGCTTTTCGTATTTGTTGTAGAGTGTTCGAAATTAGTATATTTAGCGCTTTTGTTTTTTCAATGTTTTTCCTTTATATTATATAGCATGTTATAGATTATACTTACTTTGTGCTCTATAGTTCTAATTGCAGTGCTTTTCGTATTTGTTGTAGAGTGTTCGAAATTAGTATATTTAGCGCTTTTGTTTTTTCAATGTTTTTCCTTTATATTATATAGCATGTTATAGATTATACTTACTTTGTGTTCTAATTGCAGTGCTTTTCGTATTTGTTGTAGAGTGTTCGAAATTAGTATATTTAGCGCTTTTGTTTTTTCAATGTTTTCCTTTATATTATATAGCATGTTATAGATTATACTTACTTTGTGCTCTATAGTTCTAATTGCAGTGCTTTTCGTATTTGTTGTAGAGTGTTCGAAATTAGTATATTTAGCGCTTTTGTTTTTTCAATGTTTTTCCTTTATATTATATAGCATGTTATAGATTATACTTACTTTGTGCTCTATAGTTCTAATTGCAGTGCTTTTCGTATTTGTTGTAGAGTGTTCGAAATTAGTATATTTAGCGCTTTTGTTTTTTCAATGTTTTTCCTTTATATTATATAGCATGTTATAGATTATACTTACTTTGTGCTCTATAGTTCTAATTGCAGTGCTTTTCGTATTTGTTGTAGAGTGTTCGAAATTAGTATATTTAGCGCTTTTGTTTTTTCAATGTTTTTCCTTTATATTATATAGCATGTTATAGATTATACTTACTTTGTGCTCTATAGTTCTAATTGCAGTGCTTTTCGTATTTGTTGTAGAGTGTTCGAAATTAGTATATTTAGCGCTTTTGTTTTTTCAATGTTTTTCCTTTATATTATATAGCATGTTATAGATTATACTTACTTTGTGCTCTATAGTTCTAATTGCAGTGCTTTTCGTATTTGTTGTAGAGTGTTCGAAATTAGTATATTTAGCGCTTTTGTTTTTTCAATGTTTTCCTTTATATTATATAGCATGTTATAGATTATACTTACTTTGTGCTCTATAGTTCTAATTGCAGTGCTTTTCGTATTTGTTGTAGAGTGTTCGAAATTAGTATATTTAGCGCTTTTGTTTTTTCAATGTTTTTCCTTTATATTATATAGCATGTTATAGATTATACTTACTTTGTGCTCTATAGTTCTAATTGCAGTGCTTTTCGTATTTGTTGTAGAGTGTTCGAAATTAGTATATTTAGCGCTTTTGTTTTTTCAATGTTTTTCCTTTATATTATATAGCATGTTATAGATTATACTTACTTTGTGCTCTATAGTTCTAATTGCAGTGCTTTTCGTATTTGTTGTAGAGTGTTCGAAATTAGTATATTTAGCGCTTTTGTTTTTTCAATGTTTTTCCTTTATATTATATAGCATGTTATAGATTATACTTACTTTGTGCTCTATAGTTCTAATTGCAGTGCTTTTCGTATTTGTTGTAGAGTGTTCGAAATTAGTATATTTAGCGCTTTTGTTTTTTCAATGTTTTTCCTTTATATTATATAGCATGTTATAGATTATACTTACTTTGTGCTCTATAGTTCTAATTGCAGTGCTTTTCGTATTTGTTGTAGAGTGTTCGAAATTAGTATATTTAGCGCTTTTGTTTTTTCAATGTTTTTCCTTTATATTATATAGCATGTTATAGATTATACTTACTTTGTGCTCTATAGTTCTAATTGCAGTGCTTTTCGTATTTGTTGTAGAGTGTTCGAAATTAGTATATTTAGCGCTTTTGTTTTTTCAATGTTTTTCCTTTATATTATATAGCATGTTATAGATTATACTTACTTTGTGCTCTATAGTTCTAATTGCAGTGCTTTTCGTATTTGTTGTAGAGTGTTCGAAATTAGTATATTTAGCGCTTTTGTTTTTTCAATGTTTTTCCTTTATATTATATAGCATGTTATAGATTATACTTACTTTGTGCTCTATAGTTCTAATTGCAGTGCTTTTCGTATTTGTTGTAGAGTGTTCGAAATTAGTATATTTAGCGCTTTTTTTTTTCAATGTTTTTCCTTTATATTATATAGCATGTTATAGATTATACTTACTTTGTGTTCTAATTGCAGTGCTTTTCGTATTTGTTGTAGAGTGTTCGAAATTAGTATATTTAGCGCTTTTGTTTTTTCAATGTTTTTCCTTTATATTATATAGCATGTTATAGATTATACTTACTTTGTGCTCTATAGTTCTAATTGCAGTGCTTTTCGTATTTGTTGTAGAGTGTTCGAAATTAGTATATTTAGCGCTTTTGTTTTTTCAATGTTTTTCCTTTATATTATATAGCATGTTATAGATTATACTTACTTTGTGCTCTATAGTTCTAATTGCAGTGCTTTTCGTATTTGTTGTAGAGTGTTCGAAATTAGTATATTTAGCGCTTTTGTTTTTTCAATGTTTTTCCTTTATATTATATAGCATGTTATAGATTATACTTACTTTGTGCTCTATAGTTCTAATTGCAGTGCTTTTCGTATTTGTTGTAGAGTGTTCGAAATTAGTATATTTAGCGCTTTTGTTTTTTCAATGTTTTTCCTTTATATTATATAGCATGTTATAGATTATACTTACTTTGTGCTCTATAGTTCTAATTGCAGTGCTTTTCGTATTTGTTGTAGAGTGTTCGAAATTAGTATATTTAGCGCTTTTGTTTTTTCAATGTTTTTCCTTTATATTATATAGCATGTTATAGATTATACTTACTTTTGTAGTTCTAATTGCAGTGCTTTTCGTATTTGTTGTAGAGTGTTCGAAATTAGTATATTTAGCGCTTTTGTTTTTTCAATGTTTTTCCTTTATATTATATAGCATGTTATAGATTATACTTACTTTGTGCTCTATAGTTCTAATTGCAGTGCTTTTCGTATTTGTTGTAGAGTGTTCGAAATTAGTATATTTAGCGCTTTTGTTTTTTCAATGTTTTTCCTTTATATTATATAGCATGTTATAGATTATACTTACTTTGTGCTCTATAGTTCTAATTGCAGTGCTTTTCGTATTTGTTGTAGAGTGTTCGAAATTAGTATATTTAGCGCTTTTGTTTTTTCAATGTTTTTCCTTTATATTATATAGCATGTTATAGATTATACTTACTTTGTGTTCTAATTGCAGTGCTTTTCGTATTTGTTGTAGAGTGTTCGAAATTAGTATATTTAGCGCTTTTGTTTTTTCAATGTTTTTCCTTTATATTATATAGCATGTTATAGATTATACTTACTTTGTGCTCTATAGTTCTAATTGCAGTGCTTTTCGTATTTGTTGTAGAGTGTTCGAAATTAGTATATTTAGCGCTTTTGTTTTTTCAATGTTTTTCCTTTATATTATATAGCATGTTATAGATTATACTTACTTTGTGCTCTATAGTTCTAATTGCAGTGCTTTTCGTATTTGTTGTAGAGTGTTCGAAATTAGTATATTTAGCGCTTTTGTTTTTTCAATGTTTTTCCTTTATATTATATAGCATGTTATAGATTATACTTACTTTGTGCTCTATAGTTCTAATTGCAGTGCTTTTCGTATTTGTTGTAGAGTGTTCGAAATTAGTATATTTAGCGCTTTTGTTTTTTCAATGTTTTTCCTTTATATTATATAGCATGTTATAGATTATACTTACTTTGTGCTCTATAGTTCTAATTGCAGTGCTTTTCGTATTTGTTGTAGAGTGTTCGAAATTAGTATATTTAGCGCTTTTGTTTTTTCAATGTTTTTCCTTTATATTATATAGCATGTTATAGATTATACTTACTTTGTGCTCTATAGTTCTAATTGCAGTGCTTTTCGTATTTGTTGTAGAGTGTTCGAAATTAGTATATTTAGCGCTTTTGTTTTTTCAATGTTTTTCCTTTATATTATATAGCATGTTATAGATTATACTTACTTTGTGCTCTATAGTTCTAATTGCAGTGCTTTTCGTATTTGTTGTAGAGTGTTCGAAATTAGTATATTTAGCGCTTTTGTTTTTTCAATGTTTTTCCTTTATATTATATAGCATGTTATAGATTATACTTACTTTGTGCTCTATAGTTCTAATTGCAGTGCTTTTCGTATTTGTTGTAGAGTGTTCGAAATTAGTATATTTAGCGCTTTTGTTTTTTCAATGTTTTTCCTTTATATTATATAGCATGTTATAGATTATACTTACTTTGTGCTCTATAGTTCTAATTGCAGTGCTTTTCGTATTTGTTGTAGAGTGTTCGAAATTAGTATATTTAGCGCTTTTGTTTTTTCAATGTTTTTCCTTTATATTATATAGCATGTTATAGATTATACTTACTTTGTGCTCTATAGTTCTAATTGCAGTGCTTTTCGTATTTGTTGTAGAGTGTTCGAAATTAGTATATTTAGCGCTTTTGTTTTTTCAATGTTTTCCTTTATATTATATAGCATGTTATAGATTATACTTACTTTGTGCTCTATAGTTCTAATTGCAGTGCTTTTCGTATTTGTTGTAGAGTGTTCGAAATTAGTATATTTAGCGCTTTTGTTTTTTCAATGTTTTTCCTTTATATTATATAGCATGTTATAGATTATACTTACTTTGTGCTCTATAGTTCTAATTGCAGTGCTTTTCGTATTTGTTGTAGAGTGTTCGAAATTAGTATATTTAGCGCTTTTGTTTTTTCAATGTTTTTCCTTTATATTATATAGCATGTTATAGATTATACTTACTTTGTGCTCTATAGTTCTAATTGCAGTGCTTTTCGTATTTGTTGTAGAGTGTTCGAAATTAGTATATTTAGCGCTTTTGTTTTTTCAATGTTTTTCCTTTATATTATATAGCATGTTATAGATTATACTTACTTTGTGCTCTATAGTTCTAATTGCAGTGCTTTTCGTATTTGTTGTAGAGTGTTCGAAATTAGTATATTTAGCGCTTTTGTTTTTTCAATGTTTTTCCTTTATATTATATAGCATGTTATAGATTATACTTACTTTGTGCTCTATAGTTCTAATTGCAGTGCTTTTCGTATTTGTTGTAGAGTGTTCGAAATTAGTATATTTAGCGCTTTTGTTTTTTCAATGTTTTTCCTTTATATTATATAGCATGTTATAGATTATACTTACTTTGTGCTCTATAGTTCTAATTGCAGTGCTTTTCGTATTTGTTGTAGAGTGTTCGAAATTAGTATATTTAGCGCTTTTGTTTTTTCAATGTTTTTCCTTTATATTATATAGCATGTTATAGATTATACTTACTTTGTGCTCTATAGTTCTAATTGCAGTGCTTTTCGTATTTGTTGTAGAGTGTTCGAAATTAGTATATTTAGCGCTTTTGTTTTTTCAATGTTTTCCTTTATATTATATAGCATGTTATAGATTATACTTACTTTGTGCTCTATAGTTCTAATTGCAGTGCTTTTCGTATTTGTTGTAGAGTGTTCGAAATTAGTATATTTAGCGCTTTTGTTTTTTCAATGTTTTTCCTTTATATTATATAGCATGTTATAGATTATACTTACTTTGTGCTCTATAGTTCTAATTGCAGTGCTTTTCGTATTTGTTGTAGAGTGTTCGAAATTAGTATATTTAGCGCTTTTGTTTTTTCAATGTTTTTCCTTTATATTATATAGCATGTTATAGATTATACTTACTTTGTGCTCTATAGTTCTAATTGCAGTGCTTTTCGTATTTGTTGTAGAGTGTTCGAAATTAGTATATTTAGCGCTTTTGTTTTTTCAATGTTTTTCCTTTATATTATATAGCATGTTATAGATTATACTTACTTTGTGCTCTATAGTTCTAATTGCAGTGCTTTTCGTATTTGTTGTAGAGTGTTCGAAATTAGTATATTTAGCGCTTTTGTTTTTTCAATGTTTTTCCTTTATATTATATAGCATGTTATAGATTATACTTACTTTGTGCTCTATAGTTCTAATTGCAGTGCTTTTCGTATTTGTTGTAGAGTGTTCGAAATTAGTATATTTAGCGCTTTTGTTTTTTCAATGTTTTTCCTTTATATTATATAGCATGTTATAGATTATACTTACTTTGTGCTCTATAGTTCTAATTGCAGTGCTTTTCGTATTTGTTGTAGAGTGTTCGAAATTAGTATATTTAGCGCTTTTGTTTTTTCAATGTTTTTCCTTTATATTATATAGCATGTTATAGATTATACTTACTTTGTGCTCTATAGTTCTAATTGCAGTGCTTTTCGTATTTGTTGTAGAGTGTTCGAAATTAGTATATTTAGCGCTTTTGTTTTTTCAATGTTTTTCCTTTATATTATATAGCATGTTATAGATTATACTTACTTTGTGCTCTATAGTTCTAATTGCAGTGCTTTTCGTATTTGTTGTAGAGTGTTCGAAATTAGTATATTTAGCGCTTTTGTTTTTTCAATGTTTTTCCTTTTATTATATAGCATGTTATAGATTATACTTACTTTGTGTTCTAATTGCAATGCTTTTCGTATTTGTTGTAGAGTGTTCGAAATTAGTATATTTAGCGCTTTTGTTTTTTCAATGTTTTTCCTTTATATTATATAGCATGTTATAGATTATACTTACTTTGTGCTCTATAGTTCTAATTGCAGTGCTTTTCGTATTTGTTGTAGAGTGTTCGAAATTAGTATATTTAGCGCTTTTGTTTTTTCAATGTTTTCCTTTATATTATATAGCATGTTATAGATTATACTTACTTTGTGCTCTATAGTTCTAATTGCAGTGCTTTTCGTATTTGTTGTAGAGTGTTCGAAATTAGTATATTTAGCGCTTTTGTTTTTTCAATGTTTTTCCTTTATATTATATAGCATGTTATAGATTATACTTACTTTGTGCTCTATAGTTCTAATTGCAGTGCTTTTCGTATTTGTTGTAGAGTGTTCGAAATTAGTATATTTAGCGCTTTTGTTTTTTCAATGTTTTTCCTTTATATTATATAGCATGTTATAGATTATACTTACTTTGTGCTCTATAGTTCTAATTGCAGTGCTTTTCGTATTTGTTGTAGAGTGTTCGAAATTAGTATATTTAGCGCTTTTGTTTTTTCAATGTTTTTCCTTTATATTATATAGCATGTTATAGATTATACTTACTTTGTGCTCTATAGTTCTAATTGCAGTGCTTTTCGTATTTGTTGTAGAGTGTTCGAAATTAGTATATTTAGCGCTTTTGTTTTTTCAATGTTTTCCTTTATATTATATAGCATGTTATAGATTATACTTACTTTGTGCTCTATAGTTCTAATTGCAGTGCTTTTCGTATTTGTTGTAGAGTGTTCGAAATTAGTATATTTAGCGCTTTTGTTTTTTCAATGTTTTTCCTTTATATTATATAGCATGTTATAGATTATACTTACTTTGTGCTCTATAGTTCTAATTGCAGTGCTTTTCGTATTTGTTGTAGAGTGTTCGAAATTAGTATATTTAGCGCTTTTGTTTTTTCAATGTTTTTCCTTTATATTATATAGCATGTTATAGATTATACTTACTTTGTGCTCTATAGTTCTAATTGCAGTGCTTTTCGTATTTGTTGTAGAGTGTTCGAAATTAGTATATTTAGCGCTTTTGTTTTTTCAATGTTTTTCCTTTATATTATATAGCATGTTATAGATTATACTTACTTTGTGCTCTATAGTTCTAATTGCAGTGCTTTTCGTATTTGTTGTAGAGTGTTCGAAATTAGTATATTTAGCGCTTTTTTTTTTCAATGTTTTTCCTTTATATTATATAGCATGTTATAGATTATACTTACTTTGTGCTCTATAGTTCTAATTGCAGTGCTTTTCGTATTTGTTGTAGAGTGTTCGAAATTAGTATATTTAGCGCTTTTGTTTTTTCAATGTTTTTCCTTTATATTATATAGCATGTTATAGATTATACTTACTTTGTGTTCTAATTGCAATGCTTTTCGTATTTGTTGTAGAGTGTTCGAAATTAGTATATTTAGCGCTTTTGTTTTTTCAATGTTTTTCCTTTATATTATATAGCATGTTATAGATTATACTTACTTTGTGCTCTATAGTTCTAATTGCAGTGCTTTTCGTATTTGTTGTAGAGTGTTCGAAATTAGTATATTTAGCGCTTTTGTTTTTTCAATGTTTTTCCTTTATATTATATAGCATGTTATAGATTATACTTACTTTGTGCTCTATAGTTCTAATTGCAGTGCTTTTCGTATTTGTTGTAGAGTGTTCGAAATTAGTATATTTAGCGCTTTTGTTTTTTCAATGTTTTTCCTTTATATTATATAGCATGTTATAGATTATACTTACTTTGTGCTCTATAGTTCTAATTGCAGTGCTTTTCGTATTTGTTGTAGAGTGTTCGAAATTAGTATATTTAGCGCTTTTGTTTTTTCAATGTTTTTCCTTTATATTATATAGCATGTTATAGATTATACTTACTTTGTGCTCTATAGTTCTAATTGCAGTGCTTTTCGTATTTGTTGTAGAGTGTTCGAAATTAGTATATTTAGCGCTTTTGTTTTTTCAATGTTTTCCTTTTATTATATAGCATGTTATAGATTATACTTACTTTGTGCTCTATAGTTCTAATTGCAGTGCTTTTCGTATTTGTTGTAGAGTGTTCGAAATTAGTATATTTAGCGCTTTTGTTTTTTCAATGTTTTTCCTTTGCATTATATAGCATGTTATAGATTATACTTACTTTGTGCTCTATAGTTCTAATTGCAATGCTTTTCGTATTTGTTGTAGAGTGTTCGAAATTAGTATATTTAGCGCTTTTGTTTTTCAATGTTTTCCTTTATATTATATAGCATGTTATAGATTATACTTACTTTGTGCTCTATAGTTCTAATTGCAGTGCTTTTCGTATTTGTTGTAGAGTGTTCGAAATTAGTATATTTAGCGCTTTTGTTTTTTCAATGTTTTTCCTTTATATTATATAGCATGTTATAGATTATACTTACTTTGTGCTCTATAGTTCTAATTGCAGTGCTTTTCGTATTTGTTGTAGAGTGTTCGAAATTAGTATATTTAGCGCTTTTGTTTTTCAATGTTTTTCCTTTATATTATATAGCATGTTATAGATTATACTTACTTTGTGCTCTATAGTTCTAATTGCAGTGCTTTTCGTATTTGTTGTAGAGTGTTCGAAATTAGTATATTTAGCGCTTTTGTTTTTTCAATGTTTTTCCTTTATATTATATAGCATGTTATAGATTATACTTACTTTGTGCTCTATAGTTCTAATTGCAGTGCTTTTCGTATTTGTTGTAGAGTGTTCGAAATTAGTATATTTAGCGCTTTTGTTTTTTCAATGTTTTTCCTTTATATTATATAGCATGTTATAGATTATACTTACTTTGTGCTCTATAGTTCTAATTGCAGTGCTTTTCGTATTTGTTGTAGAGTGTTCGAAATTAGTATATTTAGCGCTTTTGTTTTTTCAATGTTTTTCCTTTATATTATATAGCATGTTATAGATTATACTTACTTTGTGCTCTATAGTTCTAATTGCAGTGCTTTTCGTATTTGTTGTAGAGTGTTCGAAATTAGTATATTTAGCGCGTTTGTTTTTTCAATGTTTTTCCTTTGCATTATATAGAATGTTATAGATTATACTTACTTTGTGCTCTATAGTTCTAATTGGAGTGCTTTTCGTATTTGTTGTAGAGTGTTCGAAATTAGTATATTTAGCGCTTTTGTTTTTTCAATGTTTTTCCTTTGCATTATATAGCATGTTATAGATTATACTTACTTTGTGCTCTATAGTTCTAATTGCAATGCTTTTCGTATTTGTTGTAGAGTGTTCGAAATTAGTATATTTGCGCTTTTGTTATTTCAATGTTTTTCCTTTGCATTATATAGAATGTTATAGATTATACTTACTTTGTGTTCTAATTGCAATGCTTTTCGTATTTGTTGTAGAGTGTTCGAAATTAGTATATTTAGCCCTTTTGTTTTTTCAATGTTTTTCCTTTGCATTATATAGAATGTTATAGATTATACTTACTTTGTGCTCTATAGTTCTAATTGCAATGCTTTTTGTATTTGTTGTAGAGTATTCGAAATGAGTATATTTAGGGCTTTTGTTTTTTCAATGTTTTCCCTTTATATTATATAGCATGTTATAGATTATACTTACTTTGTGCTCTATAGTTCTAATTGCAATGCTTTTCGTATTTGTTGTAGAGTGTTCGAAATTAGTATATTTGCGCTTTTGTTATTTCAATGTTTTTCCTTTGCATTATATAGAATGTTATAGATTATACTTACTTTGTGTTCTAATTGCAATACTTTTCGTATTTGTTGTAGAGTGTTCGAAATTAGTATATTTAGCGCTTTTTTTGTTTCAATGTTTTCCCTTTATATTATATAGCATGTTATAGATTATACTTACTTTGCGCTCTATAGTTCTAATTGCAGTGCTTTTGTATTTGTTGTAGAGTGTTCGAAATTAGTATATTTAGCGCTTTTTTTTTTCAATGTTTTTCCTTTGCATTATATAGCATGTTATAGATTATACTTACTTTGTGCTCTATAGTTCTAATTGCATCGCTTTCGTATTTGTTGTAGAGTGTTCGAAATTAGTATATTTAGCGCTTTTGTATTTTCAATGTTTGTCCTTTGCATTATATAGCATGTTATAGATTATACTTACTTTGTGTTCTATAGTTCTAATTGCAATGCTTTTCGTATTTGTTGTAGAGTGTTCGAAATTAGTATATTTGCGCTTTTGTTATTTCAATGTTTTTCCTTTGCATTATATAGAATGTTATAGATTATACTTACTTTGTGTTCTAATTGCAATGCTTTTCGTATTTGTTGTAGAGTGTTCGAAATTAGTATATTTAGCGCTTTTGTTTTTTCAATGTTTTTCCTTTGCATTATATAGAATGTTATAGATTATACTTACTTTGTGCTCTATAGTTCTAATTGCAGTGCTTTTCGTATTTGTTGTATTCGAAATTAGTATATTTAGGGCTTTTGTTTTTTCAATGTTTTCCCTTTATATTATATAGCATGTTATAGATTATACTTACTTTGTGCTATAGTTCTAATTACAGTGCTTTTCGTATTTGTTGTAGAGTGTTCGAAATTATTATATTTAGCGCGTTTGTTTTTTCAATGTTTTTCCTTTGCATTATATAGAATGTCATTGATTATACTTACTTTGTGCTCTATAGTCCTCATTGCAATGCTTTTCGTATTTGTTGTAGAGTATTCGAAATTAGTTTATTTAGCGCGTTTGGTTTTTCAATGTTTTTCCTTTATATTATTATAGCATGTGACGAGGACGCCAAATCTTCAAGCATTCAAATGCCCGTGGGACCTATCACTCGAAGCCGAGCTCATCAGTTTCAAAAATCCATCACTGCATTGATCAGACGATTTTTCATGAAGAATCAATTTAAGGATGATGCTTGGAGACCACTTAGCCCTCACTGATGCTCCTTCAATGGGACCCGCAAGAATCCCAATTGAAAGATCAAGAGAATCGCTAATCATGGAAGGTTATCAAGGGAATCATCACTTATGGAGATAATCACTAATCATGGAAGTATAGCAAGGGAATCCTCACTTATGGAGAGAATCGCTAATCATGGAAGTATATCAAGGGAATCATCACTTATGGAGAGAATCACTAATCATGGAAGTATATCAAGGGAATCATCACTTATTTCCTTTTATTATAAGTTTCAATATAGTATAATTCCATATCTAAAACTTCCCTAATTATTTATTTCCTTATAGTTAGACTTACCTTTTGGTTTGTTTCCTTTATTATTTGTTGCCTTTTATTTTCCTCAAGGACTTCTATATAAGGTCCTTGCCTATCATTGTAATGAGGACCTTTTTTACATCTTGAATTGAATTTCACTTTTATATTTTCTAGTGTTAGGGAGTGATTTCCTCGCATTTAGAATCTCAAATCGGGTCTTTGGAGTGATTCCATCGGTTCGTGGCTTCCAATCCTTTGCAGTGGGATTTAGCCTATTGTTTGTGTTTTACCTATAGATTGATTTCAGGTCCGAGACTTATTCTCGTGGTTGGTTATCATCTATACTAATTCACATTCTCTGCACTATCTTTCTTCTTCCTTCTCTTTTCTTTTATACATATTGTTAATCCATTTGTTCTATTGAATTTTGTGGGTAAGAAAATTATGTTGGTTATAATTATACGCGGCCGGGCCGTGTCATCTGGTATCAGAGCCAGTTGATACAATCTCTTGATTGATATCACGGTTCTTATTTGAAAAAAAAAAAGGTCAAAAAAAAAGCAAAAAAAAAAAAAAAAGAGGCAAAAAAAAAAAACGAAAAAAAAAGTTATTATCAAATATTTATATTTGTTATTTACTTCTAGTTCTCGAATCATCTTTTCTTTTATCAAAAAAAAAATAAAAATAATCTATTTAGATTATTTGTCTTCTACCTTCATTCTGAACTTATATTTCTTTTGGTTTCCCTACTGTTTTGGATTTTTTGGCTATCGTCTTTGGGAGAATTCCATCGATTTGATTTGAGTCCTTTTTGCGAGACGGAGAGGTACATAAGGTGTGGAGTGATACACGAGAGTTCTAGTGAGGTTATTTTCTTTTTTTCTTCTATTTTTAATGGCAGGGGGTGAAGGATCCAATTCTCAACAAGTTGATGTACAAGGTCTTCTCAACACCATTCTACAAGAGTTCAAAACTCTTCACTATTCTCGATTGGAATTGATGAATAATAGGATGGATCAACTGGAAGAGAATCAACAAAAGTTACAGGAGAATATCCGACCGTTACCGGAAACTCAGAGGCGAAATGGTGTTCAACCGCATTTGAGGCCAAGATGCAACATCCGGCCCCCACCCCCACACAACTTTGATGAACCCGATGATGAGGAGTTTGAAGGAAATTGGGAACGACGTAGGCATCATAATAACTATCACCGACGGGATGGAGATGAAGCTATCAACTCGATCAAGTTTCAAGTGCCGCCGTTCCAAGGAAAATCCGACCCTGAAGTATTTTTGCAATGGGAACGAAGGTTAGAACTAATCTTTGATGTTCAACAATTAACTGACCAACAAAAACTCCGTGTGGCTGTAATGGAGTTTTCAGATTATGCCCTTGCATGGTGGGACCAATTGAGCATCAACCGCCGCAGAAATAGGGAGGCTCCAGTGCGTACTTGGACAGAACTTCGTACGCTCATGCGGAAGAGGTTTGTTCCTCCTCATTACCGTCGTGAAGTATTGCGGTGATTGCAGAGCATAGAACAAGGGTCTCGGTCAGTGGAGGAGTACTATGAGGAGCTTGAAACACTTCTTCTACAAGCCGATATCCATGAAGATCAGGAGCAAACGATGTCTAGATTTTCGAATGGGCTTCAAATGGATATTGCTGATGCGGTAGAGATGTACCAATACATGGACCTCAAGGAGATGGTACACTTGGCCATGAAGGTGGAGAAGCAACTAAAATCAAAGAGGATGCAAGGTAATCCGTTTAAACTTGCTCCAATTGTAGGGTCACCTAAAGCACCGCTTCCACAACATATCAACAAAGGAAAAGAGGAGTCCAATTTGAAGTCCTCCTTAGAATCACCCGCAACAAAAGGTACTCCGGATACAAGTGCATCTACTCTTTCATATAGCCTAACTACCCCTCAATCTCTCAAATCTTCATCCTCACCAATAAATACATCTTCCCCGAGCCACTCTCAAATACTCTACCCTTCTACTCAAAAATCAAACACGAGTGTAGTGATTCAGGGTGAAACCAGCTGGAATCTTAAACACGAGAGTGAGAGGTCTAATCTTTTTATGTGTAGGAAGGAAGCTTTACGCTTAGAACATGGAGTCCATTGTCTGCTATTACTTTCTAAACCTTCTTATTTTTCCATGAATGACTCTAACAAACTTCCATCTAGTTTTTCTAACTTATTGAAGGCGTATGACGATGTTTTTCCTGATGAAGTACCCCATGGTTTACCACCCACTCGTGGAATTGAGCACCAAATTGATTTTGTCCCGGGAGCATCAATTCCTAATCGGCCAGCCTATCGAGCCAACCCGGATGAGGTAAAAGAAATACAAAGGCAAGTGGAGGATCTACTGAGCAAAGGTTGGATTCGTGAAAGTCTAAGTCCTTGTGTTGTACCTGTCCTATTGGTGCCCAAAAAGGATGGAGGTTGGCGCATGTGTGTAGATTGCCGAGCCGTCAACGCTATAACAGTTAAGTATCGTCATCCCATTCCTAGATTAGATGACATGCTTGATAATTTGTGTGGTTCTGTAATTTTTTCAAAAATTGATTTAAAAAGTGGCTATCACCAAATTCGGATGAATCAAGGTGATGAATGGAAAACTGCCTTCAAGACTTCTTTTGGTCTATATAAGTGGTTAGTTATGCCATTTGGACTTACTAATGCCCCAAGCACATTCATGCGATTGATGAATCATGTTTTACGGAATTTTATAAATAAGTTTGTTGTAGTATACTTTGATGACATACTTGTTTATAGTACTTCTATTGAAATACATGTTGAACATTTGCAAGCAGTTTTAGATGTTTTACGGGCTGAGAAGTTATATGCTAACTTGAAAAAATGCGACTTTTGTGTCGACAAGTGCAACTTTTTGGGTTTTATTGTAGGAAAAGATGGAGTATGTGTAGATCTTGCGAAGGTTGCAGCCATCCAAGAGTGGCCTACACCTACTAGCGTACGTGATGTCTGCAGTTTCCATGGCCTTGCAAGTTTCTACCGGCGATTTGTGCGGAACTGCAGTACTATTGCAGCACCCTTAACGGCAATTACCAAAAAAGAGGATAAGTTTGAGTGGGGAAGTGAACAACAAAATGCTTTTGATACTTTAAAATCAAAACTTACATGTGCACCCGTACTTGTTTTACCTGATTTATCTAAACCGTTTGAACTTGATTTTGATGCCTCTGGTGTAGGTATAGGCGTCGTCGTCTCGCAAGAAAAGAGACCTGTTGCATTTTTCAGTGAAAAGCTACATGGCCCTGCGTTGAATTACTCAACCTACGATAAGGAATTGTACTCCTTAGTGCGGGCCCTGCAAGCATGGCAACATTATGTACGTCCTCCCGAAGCTGAAGGTGCAATTCGTCGGTGTACAACGTGCCTCTCGTTGAAGTCTACTGTTCATCCACGCGGTTTGTATACTCCCCTACCTATTCTTGAATCCCCTTGGGTTGATATTTCTATAGATTTCATATTAGGTTTGCCTAGGAGTAGGTTTGCTAAAAATTCAATATTTGTTGTGGTTGATCGCTTTTCAAAAATAACACATTTTATTCCATGCACAAAAACCACTGATGCTAACCATGTTGCTTCATTATTTTTCAAAGAGGTTCTTAGATTGCATGGTGTTCCAAGATCCATTGTTTTTGATAGGGATTCTCGACTTTTAAGTTATTTTTGGAAAACACTTTGGGCTAAATTAGGTACACAATTAATGTTTTCCACATCACACCACCCACAAACTGATGGTCAAACAGAAGTTGTTAATCAAACTGTGGGAAGCTTGTTACGTGCCTTAGTTAATGAGAATTTGAAGAGTTGGGAAGAATTTTTAGCTCATACTAAATTTTCATATAATCGTATGATTCATAGCTCTACAACTTGTTCTTCATTTGAGGTTGTTTTCGGTTTTAACCCATTAACTCATCTTTATCTTATGCCATTGCCACGCAATGAGCACGTTTGTTTTGATGGCAGAAAAAAGGCTGAATTTGTCCAACAACTTCATTCTCAAGTTCGGGATGACCTACGAAAGGCAGCTGACAATTACGCAAAACAAGCTAACCGTGGGCGCAAGAAAGTTGTATTCGAGATAGGAGATTGGTTTTGGCTACACTTAAGGAAGGAAAGATTTCCAGAATTGCAAAAGTCAAAACTTACTCCCCATGGCGATGGGCCTCTTCGAGTGTTGGAACGCATTAATGATAATGCTTACAAACTTGAACTCCCAGGTGAGTACCAAGTTTATGCTACTTTTAATGTTTCTAACTTAAGCCCTTTTGATGCAGCGGATGAATATCTTGTTCGGGAGAACAAGAAAGCTTTTCAAGAAGGAGGGAATGACGAGGACGCCAAATCTTCAAGCATTCAAATGCCCGTGGGACCCATCACTCGAAGCCGAGCTCATCAGTTTCAAAAATCCATCACTGCATTGATCAGACGATTTTTCATGAAGAATCAATTTAAGGATGATGCTTGGAGACCACTTAGCCCTCACCTGATGCTCCTTCAATGGGACCCGCAAGAATCCCAATTGAAAGATCAAGAGAATCGCTAATCATGGAAGGTTATCAAGGGAATCATCACTTATGGAGATAATCACTAATCATGGAAGTATAGCAAGGGAATCCTCACTTATGGAGAGAATCTCTAATCATGGAAGTATATCAAGGGAATCTTCACTTATGGAGAGAATCGCTAATCATGGAAGTATATCAAGGAATCATCACTTATGGAGAGAATCACTAATCATGGAAGTATATCAAGGGAATCATCACTTATTTCCTTTTATTATAAGTTTCAATATAGTATAATTCCATATCTAAAACTTCCCTAATTATTTATTTCCTTATAGTTAGACTTACCTTTTGGTTTGTTTCCTTTATTATTTGTTGCCTTTTATTTTCCTCAAGGACTTCTATATAAGGTCCTTGCCTATCATTGTAATGAGGACCTTTTTTACATCTTGAATTGAATTTCACTTTTATATTTTCTAGTGTTAGGGAGTGATTTCCTCGCATTTAGAATCTCAAATCGGGTCTTTGGAGTGATTCCATCGGTTCGTGGCTTCCAATCCTTTGCAGTGGGATTTAGCCTATTGTTTGTGTTTTACCTATAGATTGATTTCAGGTCCGAGACTTATTCTCGTGGTTGGTTATCATCTATACTAATTCACATTCTCTGCACTATCTTTCTTCTTCCTTCTCTTTTCTTTTATACATATTGTTAATCCATTTGTTCTATAGAATTTTGTGGGTAAGAAAATTATGTTGGTTATAATTATACGCGGCCGGGCCGTGTCAGCATGTTATAGATTATACTTACTTTGTGCTCTATAGTTCTAATTGCAGTGCTTTTCGTATTTGTTGTAGAGTGTTCGAAATTAGTATATTCAGCGCATTTGTGTTTTCAATGTTTTTCCTTTATATTATATAGCATTTTATAGATTATACTTACTTTGTGCTCTATAGTTCTAATTACAGTGCTTTTCGTATTTGTTGTAGAGTGTTCGAAATTACTATATTTAGCGCTTTTGTTTTTTCAATGTTTTCCGTTATATTATATAGCATGTTATAGATTATACTTACTTTGTGCTCTATAGTTCTAATTCCAGTGCCTTTTGTATTTGTTGTAGAGTGTTCGAAATTTGTATATTTAGCGCTTTTGTTTTTTTCAATGTTTTTCCTTTATATTATATAGCATGTTATAGATTATACTTACTTTGCGCACTATAGTTCTAATTGCAGTGCCTTTTGTATTTGTTGTAGAGTGTTCGAAATTAGTATATTTAGCGCTTTTGTTTTTTCAATGTTTTTCCTTTGCATTATATAGAATGTTATAGATTATACTTACTTTGTGCTCTATAGTTCTAATTGCAATGCTTTTCGTATTTGTTGTAGAGTATTCGAAATTAGTATATTTAGGGCTTTTGTTTTTTCAATGTTTTCCCTTTATATTATATAGCATGTTATAGATTATACTTACTTTGTGCTATAGTTCTAATTGCAGTGCTTTTCGTATTTGTTGTAGAGTGTTCGAAATTAGTATATTTAGCGCTTTTGTTTTTTCAAAGTTTTTCCTTTGCATTATATAGAATGTCATTGATTATACTTACTTTGTGCTCTATAGTCCTAATTGCAATGCTTTTCGTATTTGTTGTAGAGTATTCGAAATTAGTATATTTAGCGCGTTTGGTTTTTCAATGTTTTTCCTTTACATTATTATAGCATGTTATAGATTATACTTACTTTGTGCTCTATAGTTCTAATTGCAGTGCTTTTCGTATTTGTTGTAGAGTGTTCGAAATTAGTATATTTAGCGCTTTTGTGTTTTCAATGTTTTTCCTTTATATTATATAGCATTTTATAGATTATACTTACTTTGTGCTCTATAGTTCTAATTACAGTGCTTTTCGTATTTGTTGTAGAGTGTTCGAAATTAGTATATTTAGCGCTTTTGTTTTTTCAATGTTTTCCGTTATATTATATAGCATGTTATAGATTATACTTACTTTGTGCTCTATAGTTCTAATTGCAGTGCTTTTGTATTTGTTGTAGAGTGTTCGAAATTTGTATATTTAGCGCTTTTGTTTTTTCAATGTTTTTCCTTTATATTATATAGCATGTTATAGATTATACTTACTTTGTGCTCTATAGTTCTAATTGCAGTGCTTTTCGTATTTGTTGTAGAGTGTTCGAAATTAGTATATTTAGCGCTTTTGTTTTTTCAATGTTTTTCCTTTATATTATATAGCATGTTATAGATTATACTTACTTTGTGCTCTATAGTTCTAATTGCAATGCTTTTCGTATTTGTTGTAGAGTGTTCGAAATTAGTATATTTAGCGCTTTTGTTTTTTCAATGTTTTCCTTTATATTATATAGCATGTTATAGATTATACTTACTTTGTGCTATAGTTCTAATTGCAGTGCTTTTCGTATTTGTTGTAGAGTGTTCGAAATTAGTATATTTAGCGCTTTTGTTTTTTCAATGTTTTTCCTTTATATTATATAGAATGTTATAGATTATACTTACTTTGTGCTCTATAGTTCTAATTGCAATGCTTTTCGTATTTGTTGTAGAGTGTTCGAAATTAGTATATTTAGCGCTTTTGTTTTTTCAATGTTTTTCCTTTATATTATATAGCATGTTATAGATTATACTTACTTTGTGCTCTATAGTTCTAATTGCAGTGCTTTTCGTATTTGTTGTAGAGTGTTCGAAATTAGTATATTTAGCGCGTTTGTTTTTTCAATGTTTTTCCTTTGTATTATATAGCATGTTATAGATTATACTTACTTTGTGCTCTATAGTTCTAATTGCAGTGCTTTTCGTATTTGTTGTAGAGTGTTCGAAATTAGTATATTTAGCGCTTTTGTTTTTTCAATGTTTTCCTTTATATTATATAGCATGTTATAGATTATACTTACTTTGTGCTCTATAGTTCTAATTGCAGTGCTTTTCGTATTTGTTGTAGAGTGTTCGAAATTAGTATATTTAGCGCTTTTGTTTTTTCAATGTTTTTCCTTTATATTATATAGCATGTTATAGATTATACTTACTTTGTGCTCTATAGTTCTAATTGCAGTGCTTTTCGTATTTGTTGTAGAGTGTTCGAAATTAGTATATTTAGCGCTTTTGTTTTTTCAATGTTTTCCTTTATATTATATAGCATGTTATAGATTATACTTACTTTGTGCTCTATAGTTCTAATTGCAGTGCTTTTCGTATTTGTTGTAGAGTGTTCGAAATTAGTATATTTAGCGCTTTTGTTTTTTCAATGTTTTTCCTTTATATTATATAGCATGTTATAGATTATACTTACTTTGTGTTCTAATTGCAGTGCTTTTCGTATTTGTTGTAGAGTGTTCGAAATTAGTATATTTAGCGCTTTTGTTTTTTCAATGTTTTTCCTTTGCATTATATAGCATGTTATAGATTATACTTACTTTGTGCTCTATAGTTCTAATTGCAATGCTTTTCGTATTTGTTGTAGAGTGTTCGAAATTAGTATATTTAGCGCTTTTGTTTTTTCAATGTTTTTCCTTTATATTATATAGCATGTTATAGATTATACTTACTTTGTGCTCTATAGTTCTAATTGCAGTGCTTTTCGTATTTGTTGTAGAGTGTTCGAAATTAGTATATTTAGCGCTTTTGTTTTTTCAATGTTTTTCCTTTATATTATATAGCATGTTATAGATTATACTTACTTTGTGCTCTATAGTTCTAATTGCAGTGCTTTTCGTATTTGTTGTAGAGTGTTCGAAATTAGTATATTTAGCGCTTTTGTTTTTTCAATGTTTTTCTTTATATTATATAGCATGTTATAGATTATACTTACTTTGTGCTCTATAGTTCTAATTGCAGTGCTTTTCGTATTTGTTGTAGAGTGTTCGAAATTAGTATATTTAGCGCTTTTGTTTTTTCAATGTTTTCCTTTATATTATATAGCATGTTATAGATTATACTTACTTTGTGCTCTATAGTTCTAATTGCAGTGCTTTTCGTATTTGTTGTAGAGTGTTCGAAATTAGTATATTTAGCGCTTTTGTTTTTTCAATGTTTTTCCTTTATATTATATAGCATGTTATAGATTATACTTACTTTGTGCTCTATAGTTCTAATTGCAGTGCTTTTCGTATTTGTTGTAGAGTGTTCGAAATTAGTATATTTAGCGCTTTTGTTTTTTCAATGTTTTTCCTTTATATTATATAGCATGTTATAGATTATACTTACTTTGTGCTCTATAGTTCTAATTGCAGTGCTTTTCGTATTTGTTGTAGAGTGTTCGAAATTAGTATATTTAGCGCTTTTGTTTTTTCAATGTTTTTCCTTTATATTATATAGCATGTTATAGATTATACTTACTTTGTGTTCTAATTGCAATGCTTTTCGTATTTGTTGTAGAGTGTTCGAAATTAGTATATTTAGCGCTTTTGTTTTTTCAATGTTTTCCTTTATATTATATAGCATGTTATAGATTATACTTACTTTGTGCTCTATAGTTCTAATTGCAGTGCTTTTCGTATTTGTTGTAGAGTGTTCGAAATTAGTATATTTAGCGCTTTTGTTTTTTCAATTTTTTCCCTTATATTATATAGCATGTTATAGATTATACTTACTTTGTGCTCTATAGTTCTAATTGCAGTGCTTTTCGTATTTGTTGTAGAGTGTTCGAAATTAGTATATTTAGCGCTTTTGTTTTTTCAATGTTTTTCCTTTATATTATATAGCATGTTATAGATTATACTTACTTTGTGCTCTATAGTTCTAATTGCAGTGCTTTTCGTATTTGTTGTAGAGTGTTCGAAATTAGTATATTTAGCGCTTTTGTTTTTTCAATGTTTTCCTTTATATTATATAGCATGTTATAGATTATACTTACTTTGTGCTCTATAGTTCTAATTGCAGTGCTTTTCGTATTTGTTGTAGAGTGTTCGAAATTAGTATATTTAGCGCTTTTGTTTTTTCAATGTTTTTCCTTTATATTATATAGCATGTTATAGATTATACTTACTTTGTGTTCTAATTGCAATGCTTTTCGTATTTGTTGTAGAGTGTTCGAAATTAGTATATTTAGCGCTTTTGTTTTTTCAATGTTTTCCCTTTATATTATATAGCATGTTATAGATTATACTTACTTTGTGCTCTATAGTTCTAATTGCAGTGCTTTTCGTATTTGTTGTAGAGTGTTCGAAATTAGTATATTTAGCGCTTTTGTTTTTTCAATGTTTTTCCTTTATATTATATAGCATGTTATAGATTATACTTACTTTGTGCTCTATAGTTCTAATTGCAGTGCTTTTCGTATTTGTTGTAGAGTGTTCGAAATTAGTATATTTAGCGCTTTTGTTTTTCAATGTTTTTCCTTTATATTATATAGCATGTTATAGATTATACTTACTTTGTGCTCTATAGTTCTAATTGCAGTGCTTTTCGTATTTGTTGTAGAGTGTTCGAAATTAGTATATTTAGCGCTTTTGTTTTTTCAATGTTTTTCCTTTATATTATATAGCATGTTATAGATTATACTTACTTTGTGCTCTATAGTTCTAATTGCAGTGCTTTTCGTATTTGTTGTAGAGTGTTCGAAATTAGTATATTTAGCGCTTTTGTTTTTTCAATGTTTTTTCTTTTATATTATATAGCATGTTATAGATTATACTTACTTTGTGCTCTATAGTTCTAATTGCAGTGCTTTTCGTATTTGTTGTAGAGTGTTCGAAATTAGTATATTTAGCGCTTTTGTTTTTTCAATGTTTTTCCTTTATATTATATAGCATGTTATAGATTATACTTACTTTGTGCTCTATAGTTCTAATTGCAGTGCTTTTCGTATTTGTTGTAGAGTGTTCGAAATTAGTATATTTAGCGCTTTTGTTTTTTCAATGTTTTTCCTTTATATTATATAGCATGTTATAGATTATACTTACTTTGTGCTCTATAGTTCTAATTGCAGTGCTTTTCGTATTTGTTGTAGAGTGTTCGAAATTAGTATATTTAGCGCTTTTGTTTTTTCAATGTTTTCCTTTATATTATATAGCATGTTATAGATTATACTTACTTTGTGCTCTATAGTTCTAATTGCAGTGCTTTTCGTATTTGTTGTAGAGTGTTCGAAATTAGTATATTTAGCGCTTTTGTTTTTTCAATGTTTTTCCTTTATATTATATAGCATGTTATAGATTATACTTACTTTGTGTTCTAATTGCAATGCTTTTCGTATTTGTTGTAGAGTGTTCGAAATTAGTATATTTAGCGCTTTTGTTTTTTCAATGTTTTCCTTTATATTATATAGCATGTTATAGATTATACTTACTTTGTGCTCTATAGTTCTAATTGCAGTGCTTTTCGTATTTGTTGTAGAGTGTTCGAAATTAGTATATTTAGCGCTTTTGTTTTTTCAATGTTTTTCCTTTATATTATATAGCATGTTATAGATTATACTTACTTTGTGCTCTATAGTTCTAATTGCAGTGCTTTTCGTATTTGTTGTAGAGTGTTCGAAATTAGTATATTTAGCGCTTTTGTTTTTTCAATGTTTTTCCTTTATATTATATAGCATGTTATAGATTATACTTACTTTGTGCTCTATAGTTCTAATTGCAGTGCTTTTCGTATTTGTTGTAGAGTGTTCGAAATTAGTATATTTAGCGCTTTTGTTTTTTCAATGTTTTTCCTTTATATTATATAGCATGTTATAGATTATACTTACTTTGTGCTCTATAGTTCTAATTGCAGTGCTTTTCGTATTTGTTGTAGAGTGTTCGAAATTAGTATATTTAGCGCTTTTGTTTTTTCAATGTTTTTCCTTTATATTATATAGCATGTTATAGATTATACTTACTTTGTGCTCTATAGTTCTAATTACAGTGCTTTTCGTATTTGTTGTAGAGTGTTCGAAATTAGTATATTTAGCGCTTTTGTTTTTTCAATGTTTTTCCTTTATATTATATAGCATGTTATAGATTATACTTACTTTGTGCTCTATAGTTCTAATTGCAGTGCTTTTCGTATTTGTTGTAGAGTGTTCGAAATTAGTATATTTAGCGCTTTTGTTTTTTCAATGTTTTTCCTTTATATTATATAGCATGTTATAGATTATACTTACTTTGTGCTCTATAGTTCTAATTGCAGTGCTTTTCGTATTTGTTGTAGAGTGTTCGAAATTAGTATATTTAGCGCTTTTGTTTTTTCAATGTTTTTCCTTTATATTATATAGCATGTTATAGATTATACTTACTTTGTGCTCTATAGTTCTAATTGCAGTGCTTTTCGTATTTTTTGTAGAGTGTTCGAAATTAGTATATTTAGCGCTTTTGTTTTTTCAATGTTTTCCGTTATATTATATAGCATGTTATAGATTATACTTACTTTGTGCTCTATAGTTCTAATTGCAGTGCCTTTTGACATGGATATGAAAAGATCGGGACTTGCAATTCCACATATTCCAATCAGACCAGTCTCGAGAGCTCGAGCGAAAGCGTGCATTGAAAAATTGCAAGGCCTAATAACATTAAATATATGTCATGGACCGAAATTGATCAACTACACAAGACACGGAATAAACTAATCAGAATGGAACTAACTAAGAAAGAAAAGAACAAATTAACTAAACGGAAACAAATAAAGCGAGAAAAAAGATAATCGAAAGAGAAGCAAACCTAAGTAAGTACTAACTTAAGAACGACCCGATACCCTTCTAGCATCGAACCATCCTCCACGAAGGCACCACCTCGGTCGACACTTTGGAGAGCTCTTCCATCTTCCCCAAATGCCACGAACTTGAGGCTTTATACTCAAACCCGAATTTTTGAACTAAACCCCATGGAGCATGCAATGGAATTGCATTCCATGAAATATTAGACTAAAAGAGAAAAGTATTGCTATCAAGCATAACTTTCCATATAAAGGAAATGATCAAAATTGATCAAATATTCACAAAAATATTCTTGTTTGGTGTGTTTTACAAAGCACCTTAAGAGTCCTATTTATAGGAGTGGGGGAAGGGGCAAGTGGAGTGATTTTCCAATGTGGGATAGGTTTAGTATAACTAAGTAACCTCTCATTGATTGATACCTAGCTAATGGTCCTCTTGCATGTGAGAGGCATGTGAGAGAGCTTATTATATATGTATATGTATAAGTGGTCCCAATAGATGGTCCCCCCCCACTTAAGCATGTGCAACCTAGGTTTATATAATTACCTATTAAACCCTCTATTTTAGCAAACTCCTAGGTTTGCACAACTTTTCCGTTAGTTTTCCGGTTGAGGCGTTGCAAGCTCCAATGTAACCTTTACAACCACGGCACTCGCCCTAGGCTTTCCATCAAGTCCTCGCATGTTGTAACATAGTCCGTTGGTTGGGCTCCAATTCTCTAATTTCTTTATTAGGCTTTGCAATTTTTCAATGCACGCTTTCGCTCGAGCTCTCGAGACTGGTCCGATTGGAATATGTGGAATTGCAAGTCCCAATCTTTTCGTATCCATGTCATCCTCTCCCCCTTCAGAAGGTTGATCCATCAACCGTTGTGCTTCCTCATCGGCTCGATCATAGAGTGATAAATCTGCAATATTAAAAGTAGGATTAATACCATATTCATCCGGAAGTTCCAAACGGTATGCATTATCATTAATCCTTTCAAGCACTCGAAATGGCCCATCTCCTCGGGGTGATAGCTTTGTACGTCGTCTTGCTGGAAACCTTTCCTTCCTCATGTGAACCCAAACCCAATCGCCGGGATGCAATATTACAACTTTACGTCCGCGGTTAGCGTACTTAGCATATACCTCCGCAGATTTTTCTAGACTTGCTTTGACATCCTTATGAAGTTCCTTTATGCGTCTTGCTCGTTCCCTACCATTAACATTTAAGAACTCATTGCTAGGCAATGGTAAAAGATCAGTAGGCGTTAGTGGGTTCATTCCATAAACTACTTCAAGCGGTGACATGTGTGTGGCTGTGTGGATATGTCTATTGTATGCAAATTCAATGTAAGGAAGACATTCATCCCAACTTTTACTATGTGAATTCACAATAACTCTAAGGAGATTACCCAACACCCGGTTTACCGCCTCCGTTTGTCCGTCAGTTTGGGGGTGATAAGATGTGGAGAAAAGAAGCTTAGTACCAATTTCATGCCACAACGATTTCCAAAAGTAACTCACGAACTTTGCATCACGATCTGAGACAATAGACCTTGGCACTCCATGAAGGCGTACTATCTCCTTGAAAAATAGTTTGGCGATGTGATGGGCATCATTTGTCTTTGCACAAGGAATGAAATGCGCCATCTTGGAAAACCTGTCAACCACAACGAAAATAGAATCTTTAGCACGTGCAGTTCTAGGTAAACCCAACACAAAATCCATACTAATATCAATCCAAAGTCCCTCAGGGGCTGGAAGAGGCATGTAGAGTCCATGTGGCTTAAGTGTTGACTTGGCCTTAAGGCACGTCACGCATCGCGAAATATAATCTGCAACTTGCTTGCGCATTGCAGGCCAATAAAATTTCTCTCCAAGAGCTTCCATTGTAGCATTCTTCCCAAAGTGGCCCATCATGTCACCACCGTGAACTTCTTGTATTAGTAACTCCCGAATTGAGCATTTTGGGATACAAAGTCGATTATCATAATACAAAAATTCCTCATGTCTGCAATACTTATCATGCCCATGAAATTCACACAAAGCATACACATCTTTGAAATCCTCATCAGTGTGGTATAATTCCTTAACATGCTCAAATCCTAATAAATGCGTGGACGCGTATGAAATTAAAGCATACCTGCGTGAGAGTGCATCCGCGACAATATTATCCTTACCCTTTTTGTATTGATGGTGTATGGAAATGACTCAATAAAAGATACCCATCTTTGTATTATATATAGCATGTTATAGATTTATACTTACTTTGTGCTCTATA
>NW_026137540.1:0-26869 GCF_009805555.1 Andrographis paniculata | reverse complement strand
AAGTAAGTATAATCTATAACATGCTATATAATACAAAGGAAAAACATTGAAAAAAAACGAAAGCGCTAAATATACTATTTCGAACACTCTACAACAAATACGAAAAGCATGTAATTAGAACTAGTGAGAGCACAAAGTAAGTATAATCTATAACATGCTATATAATACAAAGGAAAAACATTGAAAAAAAACGAAAGCGCTAAATATACTAATTTCGAAAACTCTCAACGAATACGAAAAGCACTGTAATTAGAACTATAGAGCACAAAGGAAGTATAATCTATAACATGCTATATAATACAAAGGAAAACATGAAACAAAAACGAAAGCGCTAAATATACTAATTTCGAACACACTCTACAACAATACGAAAAGCACGGTAATTAGAACTATGAGAGCACAAAGTAAGTATAATCTATAACATGCTATATAATACAAAGGAAAACATTGAAAAAACGAAAGCGCTAAATATACTATTTCGAACACTCTAAAACAAATACGAAAAGCACTGTAATTAGAACTATGAGAGCACAAAGTAAGTATAATCTATAACATGCTATATAATACAAAGGAAAAACATTGAAAAAACGAAAGCGCTAAATATACTAATTTCGAACACTCTACAAAAATACGAAAAGCACTGTAATTAGAACTATTAGAGCACAAAGTTAGTATAATCTATAACATGCTATATAATACAAAGGAAAAAAATTGAAAAAACGAAGGCGCTAAATATACTAATTTCGAACACTCTACAACAAATACGAAAAGCACTGTAATTAGAACTAATGAGAGCACAAAGTAAGAATAATCTATAACATGCTATATAATACAAAGGAAAAACATTGAAAAAAACGAAAAAAGCGCTAAATTTACTAATTTCGAACACTCTACAACAAATACGAAAAGCACTGTAATTAGAACTATAGAGCACAAAGTAAGTATAATCTATAACATGCTATATAATACAAAGGAAAAACATTGAAAAAACGAAAGCGCTAAATATACTAATTTCGAACACTCTACAACAAATACGAAAAAGTACTGTAATTAGAACTATGAGAGCACAAAGTAAGTATAATCTATAACATGCTATATAATACAAAGGAAAAACATTGAAAAAAACGAAAGCGCTAAATAACTAATTTCGAACACTCTACAACAAATACGAAAAGCACTGTAATTAGAACTATTGAGAGCACAAGTAAGTATAATCTATAACATGCTATATAATACAAAGGAAAAACATTGAAAAAACGAAAGCGCTAAATATACTAATTTCGAACACTCTACAACAAATACGAAAAGCACTGTAATAGAACTATGAGAGCACAAAGTAAGTATAATCTATAACATGCTATATAATACAAGGAAAAACATTGAAAAAACAAAAGCGCTAAATATACTAATTTCGAACACTCGACAAGAATACGAAAAGCACTGTAATTAGAACTATAGAGCACAAAGTAGTATAATCTATAACATGCTATATAATACAAAGAAAAAAACATTGAAAAAAACGAAAGCGCTAAAATACTAATTTCGAACACTCTACAACAAATACGAAAAGCACTGTAATTAGAACTATTGAGAGCACAAAGTAAGTATAATCTATAACATGCTATATAATACAAAGGAAAAACATTGAAAAAACGAAAGCGCTAAATTACTAATTTCGAACACTCTACAACAAATACGAAAAGCACTGTAATTAGAACTATAGAGACAAAGTAAGTATAATCTATAACATGCTATATAATACAAAGGAAAAACATTGAAAAAACGAAAGCGCTAAATATACTAAATTCGAACACTCTACAACAAATACGAAAAGCACTGTAATTAGAACTATTGAGAGCACAAAGTAAGTATAATCTATAACATGCTATATAATACAAAGGAAAAACATTGAAAAAAACGAAAGCGCTAAATATACTAATTTCGAACACTCACAACAAATACGAAAAAAAAGCACTGTAATTAGAACTATAGAGCACAAAGTAAGTATAATCTATAACATGCTATATAATACAAAGGAAAAACATTGAAAAAACGAAAGCGCTAAATATACTAATTTCGAACACTCTACAACAAATACGAAAAGCACGGTAATTAGAACTATTGAGAGCACAAAGTAAGTATAATCTATAACATGCTATAATACAAAGGAAAAAAAACATTGAAAAAACGAAAGCGCTAAATTACTAATTTCGAACACTCTACAACAAATACGAAAAGCACTTAATTAGAACTATTGAGAGCACAAAGTAAGTATAATCTATAACATGCTATATAATACAAAGAAAAAACATTGAAAAAACGAAAGCGCTAAATATACTAATTTCGAACACTCACAACAAATACGAAAAGCACATAATTAGAACTATGAGCACAAAGTAAGTATAATCTATAACATGCTATATAATACAAAGAAAAAACATTGAAAAAACGAAAGCGTTAAATATACTAATTTCGAACACTCTACAACAAATACGAAAAGCACTGTAATTAGAACTAATGAGAGCACAAAGTAAGAATAATCTATAACATGCTATATAATACAAAGGAAAAACATTGAAAAAACGAAAGCGCTAAATATACTAATTTCGAACACTCTACAACAAATACGAAAAGCACTGTAATTAGAACTATAGAGCACAAAGTAGTATAATCTATAACATGCTATATAATACAAAGGAAAAACATTGAAAAAACGAAAGCGCTAAATATACTAATTTCGAACACTCTACAACAAATACGAAAAGCACTGTAATTAGAACTATTGAGAGCACAAAGTAAGTATAATCTATAACATGCTATATAATACAAAGGAAAAACATTGAAAAAACGAAAGCGCTAAATATACTAATTTCGAACACTCTACAACAAATACGAAAAGCACTGTAATTAGAACTATTGAGAGCACAAAGTAAGTATAATCTATAACATGCTATATAATACAAAGGAAAAACATTGAAAAAACGAAAGCGCTAAATATACTAATTTCGAACACTCTACAACAAATACGAAAAGCACTGTAATTAGAACTATTGAGAGCACAAAGTAAGTATAATCTATAACATGCTATATAATAAAAGGAAAAACATTGAAAAACGAAAGCGCTAAATATACTAATTTCGAACACTCTACAACAAATACGAAAAGCACTGTAATTAGAACTATTGAGAGCACAAAGTAAGTATAATCTATAACATGCTATATAATACAAAGAAAAACATTGAAAAAACGAAAGCGCTAAATATACTAATTTCGAACACTCTACAACAAATACGAAAAGCACTGTAATTAGAACTATGAGAGCACAAAGTAAGTATAATCTATAACATGCTATATAATACAAAGGAAAAACATTGAAAAAACGAAAGCGCTAAATATACTAATTTCGAACACTCTACAACAAATACGAAAAGCACTGTAATTAGAACTATAGAGCACAAAGTAAGTATAATCTATAACATGCTATATAATACAAAGGAAAAACATTGAAAAAACGAAAGCGCTAAATATACTAATTTCGAACACTCTACAACAAATACGAAAAGCACTGTAATTAGAACTATTGAGAGCACAAAGTAAGTATAATCTATAACATGCTATATAATACAAAGGAAAAACATTGAAAAAACGAAAGCGCTAAATATACTAATTTCGAACACTCTACAACAAATACGAAAAGCACTGTAATTAGAACTATTGAGAGCACAAAGTAAGTATAATCTATAACATGCTATATAATACAAAGGAAAAACATTGAAAAAACGAAAGCGCTAAATATACTAATTTCGAACACTCTACAACAAATACGAAAAGCACTGTAATTAGAACTATTGAGAGCACAAAGTAAGTATAATCTATAACATGCTATATAATACAAAGAAAAAAACATTGAAAAACGAAAGCGCTAAATATACTAATTTCGAACACTCTACAACAAATACGAAAAGCACTGTAATTAGAACTATGAGAGCACAAAGTAAGTATAATCTATAACATGCTATATAATACAAAGGAAAAACATTGAAAAAACGAAAGCGCTAAATATACTAATTTCGAACACTCTACAACAAATACGAAAAGCACTGTAATTAGAACTATGAGAGCACAAAGTAAGTATAATCTATAACATGCTATATAATACAAAGGAAAAACATTGAAAAAACGAAAGCGCTAAATATACTAATTTCGAACACTCTACAACAAATACGAAAAGCACTGTAATTAGAACTATTGAGAGCACAAAGTAAGTATAATCTATAACATGCTATATAATACAAAGGAAAAACATTGAAAAAACAAAAGCGCTAAATATACTAATTTCGAACACTCCACAACAAATACGAAAAGCACTGTAATTAGAACTATAGAGCACAAAGTAAGTATAATCTATAACATGCTATATAATACAAAGGAAAAACATTGAAAAAACGAAAGCGCTAAATATACTAATTTCGAACACTCTACAACAAATACGAAAAGCACTGTAATTAGAACTATTGAGAGCACAAAGTAAGTATAATCTATAACATGCTATATAATACAAAGAAAAAACATTGAAAAAACGAAAGCGCTAAATATACTAATTTCGAACACTCTACAACAAATACGAAAAGCACTGTAATTAGAACTAATTGAGAGCACAAAGTAAGTATAATCTATAACATGCTATATAATACAAAGGAAAAACATTGAAAAAACGAAAGCGCTAAATATACTAATTTCGAACACTCTACAACAAATACGAAAAGCACTGTAATTAGAACTATAGAGCACAAAGTAAGTATAATCTATAACATGCTATATAATACAAAGGAAAAACATTGAAAAAACGAAAGCGCTAAATATACTAATTTCGAACACTCTACAACAAATACGAAAAGCACTGTAATTAGAACTATTGAGCACAAAGTAAGTATAATCTATAACATGCTATATAATACAAAGGAAAAACATTGAAAAAACGAAAGCGCTAAATATACTAATTTCGAACACTCTACAACAAATACGAAAAGCACTGTAATTAGAACTATAGAGCACAAAGTAAGTATAATCTATAACATGCTATATAATACAAAGGAAAAACATTGAAAAAACGAAAGCGCTAAATTTACTAATTTCGAACACTCTACAACAAATACGAAAAGCACTGTAATTAGAACTATTGAGAGCACAAAGTAAGTATAATCTATAACATGCTATATAATACAAAGAAAAACATTGAAAAAACGAAAGCGCTAAATATACTAATTTCGAACACTCTACAACAAATACGAAAAGCACTGTAATTAGAACTATGAGAGCACAAAGTAAGTATAATCTATAACATGCTATATAATACAAAGGAAAAACATTGAAAAAACGAAAGCGCTAAATATACTAATTTCGAACACTCTACAACAAATACGAAAAGCACTGTAATTAGAACTATAGAGCACAAAGTAAGTATAATCTATAACATGCTATATAATACAAAGGAAAAACATTGAAAAAACGAAAGCGCTAAATATACTAATTTCGAACACTCTACAACAAATACGAAAAGCACTGTAATTAGAACTATTGAGAGCACAAAGTAAGTATAATCTATAACATGCTATATAATACAAAGAAAAAACATTGAAAAAACAAAGCGCTAAATATACTAATTTCGAACACTCTACAACAAATACGAAAAGCACTGTAATTAGAACTATAGAGCACAAAGTAAGTATAATCTATAACATGCTATATAATACAAAGGAAAAACATTGAAAAAACGAAAGCGCTAAATATACTAATTTCGAACACTCTACAACAAATACGAAAAGCACTGTAATTAGAACTATTGAGAGCACAAAGTAAGTATAATCTATAACATGCTATATAATACAAAGGAAAAACATTGAAAAAACAAAGCGCTAAATATACTAATTTCGAACACTCTACAACAAATACGAAAAGCACTGTAATTAGAACTATTGAGAGCACAAAGTAAGTATAATCTATAACATGCTATATAATACAAAGGAAAAACATTGAAAAAACGAAAGCGCTAAATATACTAATTTCGAACACTCTACAACAAATACGAAAAGCACTGTAATTAGAACTATTGAGCACAAAGTAAGTATAATCTATAACATGCTATATAATACAAAGGAAAAACATTGAAAAAACGAAAGCGCTAAATATACTAATTTCGAACACTCTACAACGAATACGAAAAGCACTGTAATTAGAACTATAGAGCACAAAGTAAGTATAATCTATAACATGCTATATAATACAAAGGAAAAACATTGAAAAAACGAAAGCGCTAAATATACTAATTTCGAACACTCTACAACAAATACGAAAAGCACTGTAATTAGAACTATTGAGAGCACAAAGTAAGTATAATCTATAACATGCTATATAATACAAAGGAAAAACATTGAAAAAACGAAAGCGCTAAATATACTAATTTCGAACACTCTACAACAAATACGAAAAGCACTGTAATTAGAACTATTGAGAGCACAAAGTATAATCTATAACATGCTATATAATACAAAGGAAAAACATTGAAAAAACGAAAGCGCTAAATATACTAATTTCGAACACTCTACAACAAATACGAAAAGCACTGTAATTAGAACTATTGAGAGCACAAAGTAAGTATAATCTATAACATGCTATATAATAAAAAGGAAAAACATTGAAAAAACGAAAGCGCTAAATATACTAATTTCGAACACTCACAACAAATACGAAAAGCACGTAATTAGAACTATAGAGCACAAAGTAAGTATAATCTATAACATGCTATATAATACAAAGGAAAAACATTGAAAAAACGAAAGCGCTAAATATACTAATTTCGAACACTCTACAACAAATACGAAAAGCACTGTAATTAGAACTATTGAGAGCACAAAGTAAGTATAATCTATAACATGCTATATAATACAAAGGAAAAACATTGAAAAAACGAAAGCGCTAAATATACTAATTTCGAACACTCTACAAAAAATACGAAAAGCACTGTAATTAGAACTATTGAGAGCACAAAGTAAGTATAATCTATAACATGCTATATAATACAAAGGAAAAACATTGAAAAAACGAAAGCGCTAAATATACTAATTTCGAACACTCTACAACAAATACGAAAAGCACTGTAATTAGAACTATTGAGAGCACAAAGTAAGTATAATCTATAACATGCTATATAATACAAAGGAAAAACATTGAAAAAACAAAAGCGCTAAATATACTAATTTCGAACACTCTACAACAAATACGAAAAGCACTGTAATTAGAACTATGAGAGCACAAAGTAAGTATAATCTATAACATGCTATATAATACAAAGGAAAAACATTGAAAAAACGAAAGCGCTAAATATACTAATTTCGAACACTCTACAACAAATACGAAAAGCACTGTAATTAGAACTATAGAGCACAAAGTAAGTATAATCTATAACATGCTATATAATACAAAGGAAAAACATTGAAAAAACGAAAGCGCTAAATATACTAATTTCGAACACTCTACAACAAATACGAAAAGCACTGTAATTAGAACTATGAGAGCACAAAGTAAGTATAATCTATAACATGCTATATAATACAAAGGAAAAACATTGAAAAAACGAAAGCGCTAAATATACTAATTTCGAACACTCTACAACAAATACGAAAAGCACTGTAATTAGAACTATTGAGAGCACAAAGTAAGTATAATCTATAACATGCTATATAATACAAAGGAAAAACATTGAAAAAACGAAAGCGCTAAATATACTAATTTCGAACACTCTACAACAAATACGAAAAGCACTGTAATTAGAACTATTGAGAGCACAAAGTAAGTATAATCTATAACATGCTATATAATACAAAGGAAAAACATTGAAAAAACGAAAGCGCTAAATATACTAATTTCGAACACTCTACAACAAATACGAAAAGCACTGTAATTAGAACTATTGAGAGCACAAAGTAAGTATAATCTATAACATGCTATATAATACAAAGAAAAAACATTGAAAAAACGAAAGCGCTAAATATACTAATTTCGAACACTCTACAACAAATACGAAAAGCACTGTAATTAGAACTATTGAGAGCACAAAGTAAGTATAATCTATAACATGCTATATAATACAAAGGAAAAACATTGAAAAAACAAAAGCGCTAAATATACTAATTTCGAACACTCTACAACAAATACGAAAAGCACTGTAATTAGAACTATAGAGCACAAAGTAAGTATAATCTATAACATGCTATATAATACAAAGGAAAAACATTGAAAAAACGAAAGCGCTAAATATACTAATTTCGAACACTCTACAACAAATACGAAAAGCACTGTAATTAGAACTATAGAGCACAAAGTAAGTATAATCTATAACATGCTATATAATACAAAGGAAAAACATTGAAAAAACGAAAGCGCTAAATATACTAATTTCGAACACTCTACAACAAATACGAAAAGCACTGTAATTAGAACTATGAGAGCACAAAGTAAGTATAATCTATAACATGCTATATAATACAAAGGAAAAACATTGAAAAAACGAAAGCGCTAAATATACTAATTTCGAACACTCTACAACAAATACGAAAAGCACTGTAATTAGAACTATTGAGAGCACAAAGTAAGTATAATCTATAACATGCTATATAATACAAAGGAAAAACATTGAAAAAACGAAAGCGCTAAATATACTAATTTCGAACACTCTACAACAAATACGAAAAGCACTGTAATTAGAACTATTGAGAGCACAAAGTAAGTATAATCTATAACATGCTATATAATACAAAGGAAAAACATTGAAAAAACGAAAGCGCTAAATATACTAATTTCGAACACTCTACAACAAATACGAAAAGCACTGTAATTAGAACTATTGAGAGCACAAAGTAAGTATAATCTATAACATGCTATATAATACAAAGGAAAAAACATTGAAAAAACGAAAGCGCTAAATATACTAATTTCGAACACTCTACAACAAATACGAAAAGCACTGTAATTAGAACTATTGAGAGCACAAAGTAAGTATAATCTATAACATGCTATATAATACAAAGGAAAAACATTGAAAAAACGAAAGCGCTAAATATACTAATTTCGAACACTCTACAACAAATACGAAAAGCACTGTAATTAGAACTATTGAGCACAAAGTAAGTATAATCTATAACATGCTATATAATACAAAGGAAAAACATTGAAAAAACGAAAGCGCTAAATATACTAATTTCGAACACTCTACAACAAATACGAAAAGCACTGTAATTAGAACTATAGAGCACAAAGTAAGTATAATCTATAACATGCTATATAATACAAAGGAAAAACATTGAAAAAACGAAAGCGCTAAATATACTAATTTCGAACACTCTACAACAAATACGAAAAGCACTGTAATTAGAACTATTGAGAGCACAAAGTAAGTATAATCTATAACATGCTATATAATACAAAGGAAAAACATTGAAAAAACGAAAGCGCTAAATATACTAATTTCGAACACTCTACAACAAATACGAAAAGCACTGTAATTAGAACTATGAGAGCACAAAGTAAGTATAATCTATAACATGCTATATAATACAAAGGAAAAACATTGAAAAAACGAAAGCGCTAAATATACTAATTTCGAACACTCTACAACAAATACGAAAAGCACTGTAATTAGAACTATTGAGAGCACAAAGTAAGTATAATCTATAACATGCTATATAATACAAAGAAAAAACATTGAAAAAACGAAAGCGCTAAATATACTAATTTCGAACACTCTACAACAAATACGAAAAGCACTGTAATTAGAACTAATGAGAGCACAAAGTAAGTATAATCTATAACATGCTATATAATACAAAGGAAAAACATTGAAAAAACGAAAGCGCTAAATATACTAATTTCGAACACTCTACAACAAATACGAAAAGCACTGTAATTAGAACTATAGAGCACAAAGTAAGTATAATCTATAACATGCTATATAATACAAAGGAAAAACATTGAAAAAACGAAAGCGCTAAATATACTAATTTCGAACACTCTACAACAAATACGAAAAGCACTGTAATTAGAACTATTGAGAGCACAAAGTAAGTATAATCTATAACATGCTATATAATACAAAGGAAAAACATTGAAAAAACGAAAGCGCTAAATATACTAATTTCGAACACTCTACAACAAATACGAAAAGCACTGTAATTAGAACTATTGAGAGCACAAAGTAAGTATAATCTATAACATGCTATATAATACAAAGGAAAAACATTGAAAAACGAAAGCGCTAAATATACTAATTTCGAACACTCTACAACAAATACGAAAAGCACTGTAATTAGAACTATTGAGAGCACAAAGTAAGTATAATCTATAACATGCTATATAATACAAAGAAAAAACATTGAAAAAACGAAAGCGCTAAATATACTAATTTCGAACACTCTACAACAAATACGAAAAGCACTGTAATTAGAACTAATGAGAGCACAAAGTAAGTATAATCTATAACATGCTATATAATACAAAGGAAAAACATTGAAAAAACGAAAGCGCTAAATATACTAATTTCGAACACTCTACAACAAATACGAAAAGCACTGTAATTAGAACTATAGAGCACAAAGTAAGTATAATCTATAACATGCTATATAATACAAAGGAAAAACATTGAAAAAACGAAAGCGCTAAATATACTAATTTCGAACACTCTACAACAAATACGAAAAGCACTGTAATTAGAACTATTGAGAGCACAAAGTAAGTATAATCTATAACATGCTATATAATACAAAGGAAAAACATTGAAAAAACGAAAGCGCTAAATATACTAATTTCGAACACTCTACAACAAATACGAAAAGCACTGTAATTAGAACTATTGAGCACAAAGTAAGTATAATCTATAACATGCTATATAATACAAAGGAAAAACATTGAAAAAACGAAAGCGCTAAATATACTAATTTCGAACACTCTACAACAAATACGAAAAGCACTGTAATTAGAACTATAGAGCACAAAGTAAGTATAATCTATAACATGCTATATAATACAAAGAAAAACATTGAAAAAACGAAAGCGCTAAATATACTAATTTCGAACACTCTACAACAAATACGAAAAGCACTGTAATTAGAACTATTGAGAGCACAAAGTAAGTATAATCTATAACATGCTATATAATACAAAGAAAAAACATTGAAAAAACGAAAGCGCTAAATATACTAATTTCGAACACTCTACAACAAATACGAAAAGCACTGTAATTAGAACTATTGAGAGCACAAAGTAAGTATAATCTATAACATGCTATATAATACAAAGGAAAAACATTGAAAAAACGAAAGCGCTAAATATACTAATTTCGAACACTCTACAACAAATACGAAAAGCACTGTAATTAGAACTATAGAGCACAAAGTAAGTATAATCTATAACATGCTATATAATACAAAGGAAAAACATTGAAAAAACGAAAGCGCTAAATATACTAATTTCGAACACTCTACAACAAATACGAAAAGCACTGTAATTAGAACTATTGAGAGCACAAAGTAAGTATAATCTATAACATGCTATATAATAAAAAGAAAAACATTGAAAAAACAAAAGCGCTAAATATACTAATTTCGAACACTCTACAACAAATACGAAAAGCACTGTAATTAGAACTATAGAGCACAAAGTAAGTATAATCTATAACATGCTATATAATACAAAGGAAAAACATTGAAAAAACGAAAGCGCTAAATATACTAATTTCGAACACTCTACAACAAATACGAAAAGCACTGTAATTAGAACTATTGAGAGCACAAAGTAAGTATAATCTATAACATGCTATATAATACAAAGGAAAAACATTGAAAAAACAAAGCGCTAAATATACTAATTTCGAACACTCTACAACAAATACGAAAAGCACTGTAATTAGAACTATTGAGAGCACAAAGTAAGTATAATCTATAACATGCTATATAATACAAAGGAAAAACATTGAAAAAACGAAAGCGCTAAATATACTAATTTCGAACACTCTACAACAAATACGAAAAGCACTGTAATTAGAACTATTGAGCACAAAGTAAGTATAATCTATAACATGCTATATAATACAAAGGAAAAACATTGAAAAAACGAAAGCGCTAAATATACTAATTTCGAACACTCTACAACAAATACGAAAAGCACTGTAATTAGAACTATAGAGCACAAAGTAAGTATAATCTATAACATGCTATATAATACAAAGGAAAAACATTGAAAAAACGAAAGCGCTAAATATACTAATTTCGAACACTCTACAACAAATACGAAAAGCACTGTAATTAGAACTATTGAGAGCACAAAGTAAGTATAATCTATAACATGCTATATAATACAAAGGAAAAACATTGAAAAAACGAAAGCGCTAAATATACTAATTTCGAACACTCTACAACAAATACGAAAAGCACTGTAATTAGAACTATTGAGAGCACAAAGTATAATCTATAACATGCTATATAATACAAAGGAAAAACATTGAAAAAACGAAAGCGCTAAATATACTAATTTCGAACACTCTACAACAAATACGAAAAGCACTGTAATTAGAACTATTGAGAGCACAAAGTAAGTATAATCTATAACATGCTATATAATAAAAGGAAAAACATTGAAAAAACGAAAGCGCTAAATATACTAATTTCGAACACTCTACAACAAATACGAAAAGCACCGTAATTAGAACTATAGAGCACAAAGTAAGTATAATCTATAACATGCTATATAATACAAAGGAAAAACATTGAAAAAACGAAAGCGCTAAATATACTAATTTCGAACACTCTACAACAAATACGAAAAGCACTGTAATTAGAACTATTGAGAGCACAAAGTAAGTATAATCTATAACATGCTATATAATACAAAGGAAAAACATTGAAAAAACGAAAGCGCTAAATATACTAATTTCGAACACTCTACAACAAATACGAAAAGCACTGTAATTAGAACTATTGAGAGCACAAAGTAAGTATAATCTATAACATGCTATATAATACAAAGGAAAAACATTGAAAAAACGAAAGCGCTAAATATACTAATTTCGAACACTCTACAACAAATACGAAAAGCACTGTAATTAGAACTATTGAGAGCACAAAGTAAGTATAATCTATAACATGCTATATAATACAAAGGAAAAACATTGAAAAAACAAAAGCGCTAAATATACTAATTTCGAACACTCTACAACAAATACGAAAAGCACTGTAATTAGAACTATGAGAGCACAAAGTAAGTATAATCTATAACATGCTATATAATACAAAGGAAAAACATTGAAAAAACGAAAGCGCTAAATATACTAATTTCGAACACTCTACAACAAATACGAAAAGCACTGTAATTAGAACTATAGAGCACAAAGTAAGTATAATCTATAACATGCTATATAATACAAAGGAAAAACATTGAAAAAACGAAAGCGCTAAATATACTAATTTCGAACACTCTACAACAAATACGAAAAGCACTGTAATTAGAACTATAGAGCACAAAGTAAGTATAATCTATAACATGCTATATAATACAAAGGAAAAACATTGAAAAAACGAAAGCGCTAAATATACTAATTTCGAACACTCTACAACAAATACGAAAAGCACTGTAATTAGAACTATTGAGAGCACAAAGTAAGTATAATCTATAACATGCTATATAATACAAAGGAAAAACATTGAAAAAACGAAAGCGCTAAATATACTAATTTCGAACACTCTACAACAAATACGAAAAGCACTGTAATTAGAACTATTGAGAGCACAAAGTAAGTATAATCTATAACATGCTATATAATACAAAGGAAAAACATTGAAAAAACGAAAGCGCTAAATATACTAATTTCGAACACTCTACAACAAATACGAAAAGCACTGTAATTAGAACTATTGAGAGCACAAAGTAAGTATAATCTATAACATGCTATATAATACAAAGAAAAACATTGAAAAAACGAAAGCGCTAAATATACTAATTTCGAACACTCTACAACAAATACGAAAAGCACTGTAATTAGAACTATTGAGAGCACAAAGTAAGTATAATCTATAACATGCTATATAATACAAAGGAAAAACATTGAAAAAACAAAAGCGCTAAATATACTAATTTCGAACACTCTACAACAAATACGAAAAGCACTGTAATTAGAACTATAGAGCACAAAGTAAGTATAATCTATAACATGCTATATAATACAAAGGAAAAACATTGAAAAAACGAAAGCGCTAAATATACTAATTTCGAACACTCTACAACAAATACGAAAAGCACTGTAATTAGAACTATAGAGCACAAAGTAAGTATAATCTATAACATGCTATATAATACAAAGGAAAAACATTGAAAAAACGAAAGCGCTAAATATACTAATTTCGAACACTCTACAACAAATACGAAAAGCACTGTAATTAGAACTATGAGAGCACAAAGTAAGTATAATCTATAACATGCTATATAATACAAAGGAAAACATTGAAAAAACGAAAGCGCTAAATATACTAATTTCGAACACTCTACAACAAATACGAAAAGCACTGTAATTAGAACTATTGAGAGCACAAAGTAAGTATAATCTATAACATGCTATATAATACAAAGGAAAAACATTGAAAAAACGAAAGCGCTAAATATACTAATTTCGAACACTCTACAACAAATACGAAAAGCACTGTAATTAGAACTATTGAGAGCACAAAGTAAGTATAATCTATAACATGCTATATAATACAAAGGAAAAACATTGAAAAAACGAAAGCGCTAAATATACTAATTTCGAACACTCTACAACAAATACGAAAAGCACTGTAATTAGAACTATTGAGAGCACAAAGTAAGTATAATCTATAACATGCTATATAATACAAAGGAAAAACATTGAAAAAACGAAAGCGCTAAATATACTAATTTCGAACACTCTACAACAAATACGAAAAGCACTGTAATTAGAACTATTGAGAGCACAAAGTAAGTATAATCTATAACATGCTATATAATACAAAGGAAAAACATTGAAAAAACGAAAGCGCTAAATATACTAATTTCGAACACTCTACAACAAATACGAAAAGCACTGTAATTAGAACTATTGAGCACAAAGTAAGTATAATCTATAACATGCTATATAATACAAAGGAAAAACATTGAAAAAACGAAAGCGCTAAATATACTAATTTCGAACACTCCTACAACAAATACGAAAAGCACTGTAATTAGAACTATAGAGCACAAAGTAAGTATAATCTATAACATGCTATATAATACAAAGGAAAAACATTGAAAAAACGAAAGCGCTAAATATACTAATTTCGAACACTCTACAACAAATACGAAAAGCACTGTAATTAGAACTATTGAGAGCACAAAGTAAGTATAATCTATAACATGCTATATAATACAAAGGAAAAACATTGAAAAACGAAAGCGCTAAATATACTAATTTCGAACACTCTACAACAAATACGAAAAGCACTGTAATTAGAACTATTGAGAGCACAAAGTAAGTATAATCTATAACATGCTATATAATACAAAGGAAAAACATTGAAAAAACGAAAGCGCTAAATATACTAATTTCGAACACTCTACAACAAATACGAAAAGCACTGTAATTAGAACTATTGAGAGCACAAAGTAAGTATAATCTATAACATGCTATATAATACAAAGAAAAAACATTGAAAAAACGAAAGCGCTAAATATACTAATTTCGAACACTCTACAACAAATACGAAAAGCACTGTAATTAGAACTAATGAGAGCACAAAGTAAGTATAATCTATAACATGCTATATAATACAAAGGAAAAACATTGAAAAAACGAAAGCGCTAAATATACTAATTTCGAACACTCTACAACAAATACGAAAAGCACTGTAATTAGAACTATAGAGCACAAAGTAAGTATAATCTATAACATGCTATATAATACAAAGGAAAAACATTGAAAAAACGAAAGCGCTAAATATACTAATTTCGAACACTCTACAACAAATACGAAAAGCACTGTAATTAGAACTATTGAGAGCACAAAGTAAGTATAATCTATAACATGCTATATAATACAAAGGAAAAAACATTGAAAAAACGAAAGCGCTAAATATACTAATTTCGAACACTCTACAACAAATACGAAAAGCACTGTAATTAGAACTATTGAGAGCACAAAGTAAGTATAATCTATAACATGCTATATAATACAAAGGAAAAACATTGAAAAAACGAAAGCGCTAAATATACTAATTTCGAACACTCTACAACAAATACGAAAAGCACTGTAATTAGAACTATTGAGCACAAAGTAAGTATAATCTATAACATGCTATATAATACAAAGGAAAAACATTGAAAAAACGAAAGCGCTAAATATACTAATTTCGAACACTCTACAACAAATACGAAAAGCACTGTAATTAGAACTATAGAGCACAAAGTAAGTATAATCTATAACATGCTATATAATACAAAGGAAAAACATTGAAAAAACGAAAGCGCTAAATATACTAATTTCGAACACTCTACAACAAATACGAAAAGCACTGTAATTAGAACTATTGAGAGCACAAAGTAAGTATAATCTATAACATGCTATATAATACAAAGGAAAAACATTGAAAAAACGAAAGCGCTAAATATACTAATTTCGAACACTCTACAACAAATACGAAAAGCACTGTAATTAGAACTATTGAGAGCACAAAGTAAGTATAATCTATAACATGCTATATAATACAAAGGAAAAACATTGAAAAAACGAAAGCGCTAAATATACTAATTTCGAACACTCTACAACAAATACGAAAAGCACTGTAATTAGAACTATTGAGAGCACAAAGTAAGTATAATCTATAACATGCTATATAATACAAAGAAAAAACATTGAAAAAACGAAAGCGCTAAATATACTAATTTCGAACACTCTACAACAAATACGAAAAGCACTGTAATTAGAACTATGAGAGCACAAAGTAAGTATAATCTATAACATGCTATATAATACAAAGGAAAAACATTGAAAAAACGAAAGCGCTAAATATACTAATTTCGAACACTCTACAACAAATACGAAAAGCACTGTAATTAGAACTATAGAGCACAAAGTAAGTATAATCTATAACATGCTATATAATACAAAGGAAAAACATTGAAAAAACGAAAGCGCTAAATATACTAATTTCGAACACTCTACAACAAATACGAAAAGCACTGTAATTAGAACTATTGAGAGCACAAAGTAAGTATAATCTATAACATGCTATATAATACAAAGGAAAAAACATTGAAAAAACGAAAGCGCTAAATATACTAATTTCGAACACTCTACAACAAATACGAAAAGCACTGTAATTAGAACTATAGAGCACAAAGTAAGTATAATCTATAACATGCTATATAATACAAAGGAAAAACATTGAAAAAACGAAAGCGCTAAATATACTAATTTCGAACACTCTACAACAAATACGAAAAGCACTGTAATTAGAACTATTGAGAGCACAAAGTAAGTATAATCTATAACATGCTATATAATACAAAGGAAAAACATTGAAAAAACGAAAGCGCTAAATATACTAATTTCGAACACTCTACAACAAATACGAAAAGCACTGTAATTAGAACTATTGAGAGCACAAAGTAAGTATAATCTATAACATGCTATATAATACAAAGGAAAAACATTGAAAAAACGAAAGCGCTAAATATACTAATTTCGAACACTCTACAACAAATACGAAAAGCACTGTAATTAGAACTATTGAGAGCACAAAGTAAGTATAATCTATAACATGCTATATAATACAAAGAAAAAACATTGAAAAAACGAAAGCGCTAAATATACTAATTTCGAACACTCTACAACAAATACGAAAAGCACTGTAATTAGAACTATGAGAGCACAAAGTAAGTATAATCTATAACATGCTATATAATACAAAGGAAAAACATTGAAAAAACGAAAGCGCTAAATATACTAATTTCGAACACTCTACAACAAATACGAAAAGCACTGTAATTAGAACTATTGAGAGCACAAAGTAAGTATAATCTATAACATGCTATATAATACAAAGGAAAAACATTGAAAAAACGAAAGCGCTAAATATACTAATTTCGAACACTCTACAACAAATACGAAAAGCACTGTAATTAGAACTATTGAGAGCACAAAGTAAGTATAATCTATAACATGCTATATAATACAAAGGAAAAACATTGAAAAAACGAAAGCGCTAAATATACTAATTTCGAACACTCTACAACAAATACGAAAAGCACTGTAATTAGAACTATTGAGAGCACAAAGTAAGTATAATCTATAACATGCTATATAATACAAAGGAAAAACATTGAAAAAACGAAAGCGCTAAATATACTAATTTCGAACACTCTACAACAAATACGAAAAGCACGGTAATTAGAACTATTGAGCACAAAGTAAGTATAATCTATAACATGCTATATAATACAAAGGAAAAACATTGAAAAAACGAAAGCGCTAAATATACTAATTTCGAACACTCCACAACGAATACGAAAAGCACCGTAATTAGAACTATAGAGCACAAAGTAAGTATAATCTATAACATGCTATATAATACAAAGGAAAAACATTGAAAAAACGAAAGCGCTAAATATACTAATTTCGAACACTCTACAACAAATACGAAAAGCACGGTAATTAGAACTATTGAGAGCACAAAGTAAGTATAATCTATAACATGCTATATAATACAAAGGAAAAACATTGAAAAAACGAAAGCGCTAAATATACTAATTTCGAACACTCTACAACAAATACGAAAAGCACTGTAATTAGAACTATTGAGAGCACAAAGTAAGTATAATCTATAACATGCTATATAATACAAAGGAAAAACATTGAAAAAACGAAAGCGCTAAATATACTAATTTCGAACACTCTACAACAAATACGAAAAGCACTGTAATTAGAACTATTGAGAGCACAAAGTAAGTATAATCTATAACATGCTATATAATACAAAGAAAAAACATTGAAAAAACGAAAGCGCTAAATATACTAATTTCGAACACTCTACAACAAATACGAAAAGCACTGTAATTAGAACTATGAGAGCACAAAGTAAGTATAATCTATAACATGCTATATAATACAAAGGAAAAACATTGAAAAAACGAAAGCGCTAAATATACTAATTTCGAACACTCTACAACAAATACGAAAAGCACTGTAATTAGAACTATAGAGCACAAAGTAAGTATAATCTATAACATGCTATATAATACAAAGGAAAAACATTGAAAAAACGAAAGCGCTAAATATACTAATTTCGAACACTCTACAACAAATACGAAAAGCACTGTAATTAGAACTATTGAGAGCACAAAGTAAGTATAATCTATAACATGCTATATAATACAAAGGAAAAACATTGAAAAAACGAAAGCGCTAAATATACTAATTTCGAACACTCTACAACAAATACGAAAAGCACTGTAATTAGAACTATTGAGAGCACAAAGTAAGTATAATCTATAACATGCTATATAATACAAAGGAAAAACATTGAAAAAACGAAAGCGCTAAATATACTAATTTCGAACACTCTACAACAAATACGAAAAGCACTGTAATTAGAACTATGAGAGCACAAAGTAAGTATAATCTATAACATGCTATATAATACAAAGGAAAAACATTGAAAAAACGAAAGCGCTAAATATACTAATTTCGAACACTCCACAACAAATACGAAAAGCACTGTAATTAGAACTATAGAGCACAAAGTAAGTATAATCTATAACATGCTATATAATACAAAGGAAAACATTGAAAAAACGAAAGCGCTAAATATACTAATTTCGAACACTCTACAACAAATACGAAAAGCACTGTAATTAGAACTATTGAGAGCACAAAGTAAGTATAATCTATAACATGCTATATAATACAAAGAAAAAACATTGAAAAAACGAAAGCGCTAAATATACTAATTTCGAACACTCTACAACAAATACGAAAAGCACTGTAATTAGAACTATGAGAGCACAAAGTAAGTATAATCTATAACATGCTATATAATACAAAGGAAAAACATTGAAAAAACGAAAGCGCTAAATATACTAATTTCGAACACTCTACAACAAATACGAAAAGCACTGTAATTAGAACTATAGAGCACAAAGTAAGTATAATCTATAACATGCTATATAATACAAAGGAAAAACATTGAAAAAACGAAAGCGCTAAATATACTAATTTCGAACACTCTACAACAAATACGAAAAGCACTGTAATTAGAACTATTGAGAGCACAAAGTAAGTATAATCTATAACATGCTATATAATAAAAAGAAAAAACATTGAAAAAACAAAAGCGCTAAATATACTAATTTCGAACACTCTACAACAAATACGAAAAGCACTGTAATTAGAACTATAGAGCACAAAGTAAGTATAATCTATAACATGCTATATAATACAAAGGAAAAACATTGAAAAAACGAAAGCGCTAAATATACTAATTTCGAACACTCTACAACAAATACGAAAAGCACGGTAATTAGAACTATTGAGAGCACAAAGTAAGTATAATCTATAACATGCTATATAATACAAAGGAAAAACATTGAAAAAACAAATGCGCTAAATATACTAATTTCGAACACTCTAAAACAAATACGAAAAGCACTGTAATTAGAACTATTGAGAGCACAAAGTAAGTATAATCTATAACATGCTATATAATACAAAGGAAGAACATTGAAAAAACGAAAGCGCTAAATATACTAATTTCGAACACTCTACAACAAATACGAAAAGCACTGTAATTAGAACTATTGAGCACAAAGTAAGTATAATCTATAACATGCTATATAATACAAAGGAAAAACATTGAAAAAACGAAAGCGCTAAATATACTAATTTCGAACACTCACAACAAATACGAAAAGCACTGTAATTAGAACTATAGAGCACAAAGTAAGTATAATCTATAACATGCTATATAATACAAAGGAAAAACATTGAAAAAACGAAAGCGCTAAATATACTAATTTCGAACACTCTACAACAAATACGAAAAGCACTGTAATTAGAACTATTGAGAGCACAAAGTAAGTATAATCTATAACATGCTATATAATACAAAGGAAAAACATTGAAAAAACGAAAGCGCTAAATATACTAATTTCGAACACTCTACAACAAATACGAAAAGCACTGTAATTAGAACTATTGAGAGCACAAAGTATAATCTATAACATGCTATATAATACAAAGGAAAAACATTGAAAAAACGAAAGCGCTAAATATACTAATTTCGAACACTCTACAACAAATACGAAAAGCACTGTAATTAGAACTATTGAGAGCACAAAGTAAGTATAATCTATAACATGCTATATAATACAAAGGAAAAACATTGAAAAAACAAAAGCGCTAAATATACTAATTTCGAACACTCTACAACAAATACGAAAAGCACTGTAATTAGAACTATAGAGCACAAAGTAAGTATAATCTATAACATGCTATATAATACAAAGGAAAAACATTGAAAAAACGAAAGCGCTAAATATACTAATTTCGAACACTCTACAACAAATACGAAAAGCACGGTAATTAGAACTATTGAGAGCACAAAGTAAGTATAATCTATAACATGCTATATAATACAAAGGAAAAACATTGAAAAAACGAAAGCGCTAAATATACTAATTTCGAACACTCTACAACAAATACGAAAAGCACTGTAATTAGAACTATTAGAGCACAAAGTAAGTATAATCTATAACATGCTATATAATACAAAGAAAAAACATTGAAAAAACGAAAGCGCTAAATATACTAATTTCGAACACTCCACAACAAATACGAAAAGCACTGTAATTAGAACTATAGAGCACAAAGTAAGTATAATCTATAACATGCTATATAATACAAAGGAAGAACATTGAAAAAACGAAAGCGCTAAATATACTAATTTCGAACACTCTACAACAAATACGAAAAGCACTAATTAGAACTATTGAGAGCACAAAGTAAGTATAATCTATAACATGCTATATAATACAAAGGAAAAACATTGAAAAAACAAAGCGCTAAATATACTAATTTCGAACACTCCACAACAAATACGAAAAGCACTGTAATTAGAACTATTGAGAGCACAAAGTAAGTATAATCTATAACATGCTATATAATACAAAGGAAAAACATTGAAAAACGAAAGCGCTAAATATACTAATTTCGAACACTCTACAACAAATACGAAAAGCACTGTAATTAGAACTATTGAGCACAAAGTAAGTATAATCTATAACATGCTATATAATACAAAGGAAAAACATTGAAAAAACGAAAAGCGCTAAATATACTAATTTCGAACACTCCACAACGAATACGAAAAGCACTGTAATTAGAACTATAGAGCACAAAGTAAGTATAATCTATAACATGCTATATAATACAAAGGAAGAACATTGAAAAACGAAAGCGCTAAATATACTAATTTCGAACACTCTACAACAAATACGAAAAGCACGGTAATTAGAACTATTGAGAGCACAAAGTAAGTATAATCTATAACATGCTATATAATACAAAGGAAAAACATTGAAAAAACGAAAGCGCTAAATATACTAATTTCGAACACTCTAAAACAAATACGAAAAGCACTGTAATTAGAACTATTGAGAGCACAAAGTAAGTATAATCTATAACATGCTATAATACAAAGGAAAAACATTGAAAAAAGAAAGCGCTAAATATACTAATTTCGAACACTCTACAACAAATACGAAAAGCACTGTAATTAAAACTATTGAGAGCACAAAGTAAGTATAATCTATAACATGCTATATAATAAAAAGGAAAAACATTGAAAACAAAAAGCGCTAAATATACTAATTTCGAACACTCTACAACAATACGAAAAGCACTGTAATTAGAACTATAGAGCACAAAGTAAGTATAATCTATAACATGCTATATAATACAAAGGAAAAACATTGAAAAAACAAAAGCGCTAAATATACTAATTTCGAACACTCTACAACAAATACGAAAAGCACTGTAATTAGAACTATGAGAGCACAAAGTAAGTATAATCTATAACATGCTATATAATACAAAGAAAAACATTGAAAAAACGAAAGCGCTAAATTTACTAATTTCGAACACTCTACAACAAAACGAAAAGCACTGTAATTAGAACTATAGAGCACAAAGTAAGTATAATCTAAACATGCTATATATACAAAGGAAAAACATTGAAAAAACGAAAGCGCTAAAAATACTAATTTCGAACACTCGACAACAAATACGAAAAGCACTGTAATTAGAACTATGAGAGCACAAAGTAAGTATAATCTATAACATGCTATATAATAAAAGGAAAAACATTGAAAAACAAAAGCGCTAAATGTACTAATTTCGAACACTCACAACAAATACGAAAAACACTGTAATTAGAACTATAGAGCACAAAGTAAGTATAATCTATAACATCTATATAATACAAAGGAAAAACATTGAAAAAACAAAAGCGCTAAATGTACTAATTTCGAACACTCCTCAACGAATACGAAAAGCACTGTAATTAGAACTATAGAGCACAAAGTAAGTATAATCTATAACTGCTATATAATACAAAGGAAGAACATTGAAAAAACAAAGCGCTAATATACTAATTTCGAACACTCTACAACAAATACGAAAAGCACGGTAATTAGAACTATTGAGAGCACAAAGTAAGTATAATCTATAACATGCTATATAATACAAAGGAAAAAATTGAAAAAACGAATGCGCTAAATATACAAATTTAGAACACTCCAAAAGTTTTCCTTTGTATTATTAGCATGTTATAGATTATACTTCTGTGCTCTCAATAGTTCTAATAAAAGTGCTTTTGTATTTGTTTGTAGAGTGTTCGAAATTAGTATATTTAGCGCTTTCTTTTTTCAATGTTTTTCCTTGTATTATATGGATGTTATAGATTATACTTACTTTGTGCTCTATAGTTCTAATTACGGTGCTTTTCGTATTCGTTGTGGAGTGTTCGAAATTAGTACTTTAGCGCTTTGTTTTTTCAATGTTTTTCCTTGTATTATATAGATGTTATAGATTATACACTTTGTGCTCTATAGTTCTAATTACAGTGCTTTTCGTATTTGTTGTAGAGTGTTCGAAATTAGTACATTTAGTGCTTTTGTTTTTCAATGTTTTTCCTTTTTTATATAGCATGTTATAGATTATACTTACTTTGTGCTCTCAATAGTTCTAATTACAGTGCTTTCGTATGTTGTAGAGTGTTCGAATTAGTATATTTAGCGCTTTCGTTTTTTCAATGTTTTTCCTTTGTATTATATAGCATGTTATAGATTATACTTACTTTGTGCTCTTATAGTTCTAATTACAGTGCTTTTCGTTTTGTTGTAGAGTGTTCGAAATTAGTATAATTTAGCGCTTTCGTTTTTTCATTTTTTTTCTTTTATTATATAGCATGTTATAGATTATACTTACTTTGTGCTCTCAATAGTTCTAATTACAGTGCTTTTCGTATTTGTTGTAGAGTGTTCGAAATTAGTATATTTAGCGCTTTCGTTTTTTCAATGTTTTTCCTTTTATTATATAGCATGTTATAGATTATACTTACTTTGTGCTCTCAATAGTTCTAATTACAGTGCTTTTCGTATTTGTTTGTAGAGTGTTCGAAATTAGTATATTTAGCGCTTTCGTTTTTTCAATGTTTTCCTTTGTATTATATAGCATGTTATAGATATACTTACTTTGTGCTCTATAGTTCTAATTACAGTGCTTTTCGTATTGTTGTAGAGTGTTCGAAATTAGTTATTTAGCGCTTTTTTTTCAATGTTTTTCCTTTTATTATATAGCATGTTATAGATTATACTTACTTTGTGCTCTCAATAGTTCTAATTACAGTGCTTTTCGTATTTGTTGTAGAGTGTTCGAAATTAGTATATTTAGCGCTTTCGTTTTTTCAATGTTTTTCCTTATATTATATAGCATGTTATAGATTATACTTACTTTGTGCTCAATAGTTCTAATTACAGTGCTTTTCGTATTTGTTGTAGAGTGTTCGAAATTAGTATATTTAGCGCTTTCGTTTTTCAATGTTTTCCTTTGTATTATATAGCATGTTATAGATTATACTTACTTGTGCTCTATAGTTCTATTTGCAGTGCTTTTCGTATTCGTTGTGGAGTGTTCGAAATTAGTACATTTAGCGCTTCGTTTTTTCAATTTTTTCCTTTGTATTATATTAGCATGTTATAGATTATACTTACTTTGGTGCTTATAGTTCTAATTACAGTGCTTTTCGTATTTGTTGTAGAGTGTTCGAAATTAGTATATTTAGCGCTTTCGTTTTTTCAATGTTTTTCCTTTGTATTATATAGCATGTTATAGATTATACTTACTTTGTGCTCTCAATAGTTCTAATTACAGTGCTTTTCGTATTTGTTGTAGAGTGTTCGAAATTAGTTATTTAGCGCTTTCGTTTTTTCAATGTTTTTCCTTTGTATTATATAGCATGTTATAGATTATACTTACTTTGTGCTCTCAATAGTTCTAATTACAGTGCTTTTCGTATTTGTTGTAGAGTGTTCGAAATTAGTATATTTAGCGCTTTGTTTTTTCAATGTTTTTCCTTTGTATTATATAGCATGTTATAGATTATACTTACTTTGTGCTCTCATATAGTTCTAATTACAGTGCTTTTCGTATTTGTTGTAGAGTGTTCGAAATTAGTATATTAGCGCTTTTGTTTTTCAATGTTTTCCTTTGTATTATATAGCATGTTATAGATTATACTTACTTTGTGCTCTATAGTTCTAATTACAGTGCTTTCGTATTTCGTTGTGGAGTGTTCGAAATTAGTATATTTAGCGCTTTTTTTTTCAATGTTTTTCCTTGTATTATATAGCATGTTATAGATTATACTTACTTTGTGCTCTCAATAGTTCTAATTACAGTGCTTTTCGTATTTGTTGTAGAGTGTTCGAAATTAGTATATTTAGCGCTTTCGTTTTTTCAATGTTTTTCCTTTGTATTATATAGCATGTTATAGATTATACTTACTTTGTGCTCTATAGTTCTAATTACAGTGCTTTTCGTATTTGTTGTAGAGTGTTCGAAATTAGTATATTTAGCGCTTTGTTTTTTTCAATGTTTTTCCTTTGTATTATATAGCATGTTATAGATTATACTTACTTTGTGCTCTCAATAGTTCTAATTACAGTGCTTTTCGTATTGTTGTAGAGTGTTCGAAATTAGTATATTTAGCGCTTTCGTTTTTTCAATGTTTTTCCTTTGTATTATATAGCATGTTATAGATTATACTTACTTTGTGCTCATATAGTTCTAATTACAGTGCTTTTCGTATTTGTTGTAGAGTGTTCGAAATTAGTATATTTAGCGCTTTCGTTTTTCAATGTTTTTCCTTTGTATTATATAGCATGTTATAGATTATACTTACTTTGTGCTCTCAATAGTTCTAATTACTACAGTGCTTTTCGTATTGTTGTAGAGTGTTCGAAATTAGTATATTAGCGCTTTCGTTTTTCAATGTTTTTCTTTGTATTATATAGCATGTTATAGATTATACTTACTTGTGCTCTCAATAGTTCTAATACAGTGCTTTTCGTATTTGTTGTAGAGTGTTCGAAATTAGTATAGTATATTTAGCGCTTTCGTTTTTTCAATGTTTTTCCTTTGTATTATATATGTTATGTTATAGATTATACTTACTTTGTGCTCTATAGTTCTTAATTACAGTGCTTTTCGTATTGTTGG
>NW_026137539.1:0-24533 GCF_009805555.1 Andrographis paniculata | reverse complement strand
TATAGTTCTAATTGCAGTGCTTTTCGTATTGTTGTAGAGTGTTCGAAATTAGTACATTTAGCGCTTTTGTTTTTTATGTTTTTCCTTTATATATATAGCATGTTATAGATTATACTTACTTTGTGCTCTATATAGTTCTAATTGCAGTGCTTTTCGTATTTGTTGTAGAGTGTTCGAAATTAGTATTTAGCGCTTTTTTTTTTTCATGTTTTCCTTTATATTATATAGCATGTTATAGATTATACTTACTTTGTGCTCTATAGTTCTAATTGCAGTGCTTTTCGTATTTGTTGTGTAGAGTGTTCGAAATTAGTAATTAGCGCTTTTGTTTTTTCAATGTTTTTCCTTTATATTATATAGCATGTATAGATGTTACTTTTGTGCTCTATATAGTTCTAATTGCAGTGCTTTTCGTTTTGTTGTAGAGTGTTCGAAATAGTACATTTAGCGCTTTTGTTTTTTCAATGTGTTTCCTTTATATTATATAGCATGTTATAGATTATACTTACTTTGTGCTCTATAGTTCTAATTGCAGTGCTTTTCGTATTTGTTGTAGAGTGTTCGAAATTAGTACATTTAGCGCTTTGTTTTTTCAATGTTTTTCCTTTATATTATATAGCATGTTATAGATTATACTTACTTTGTGCTCTATATAGTTCTAATTGTATGCTTTTCGTATTTGTTGTAGAGTGTTCGAAATTAGTTATTTAGCGCTTTTGTTTTTCAATGTTTTCCTTTATATTATATAGCATGTTATAGATTATACTTACTTTGTGCTCTATATAGTTCTATTGCAGTGCTTTTCGTATTTGTTGTAGAGTGTTCGAAATTAGTATATTTAGCGCTTTGTTTTTTCAATGGTTTCCTTTATATTATATAGCATGCTATAGATTATACTTAATTTGTGCTCTCTATAGTTCTAATGCAGTGCTTTTCGTATTTGTTGTAGAGTGTTCGAAATTAGTACATTTAGCGCTTTTGTTTTTTTCAATGTTTTTCCTTTTATTATATAGCATGTATAGATTATACTACTTTGTGCTCTCTATATAGTTCTAATTGCATTGCTTTTCGTATTTGTTGTAGAGTGTGTTCGAAATTAGTATATTTAGCGCTTTTGTTTTTTCAATGTTTTTCCTTTATATTATATAGCATGTTATAGATTATACTTACTTTTGGCTCTATATAGTTCTAATTGCAGTGCTTTTCGTATTTTGTAGAGTGTTCGAAATTAGTACATTTAGCGCTTTTGTTTTTTCAATGTTTTTCCTTTATATTATATAGCATGTTATAGATTATACTTACTTTGTGCTCTATAGTTCTAATTGCAGTGCTTTTCGTATTTTTGTAGAGTGTTCGAAATTAGTATATTTAGCGCTTTTGTTTTTCAATGTTTTTCCTTTATATTATATAGCATGTTATAGATTATACTTACTTGTGCTCTATATAGTTCTAATTGCAGGCTTTCGTATTTGTTGTAGAGTGTTCGAAATTAGTACATTTAGCGCTTTTGTTTTTTCAATGTTTTCCTTTATATTATATAGCATGCTATAGATTATGTACTTTGTGCTCTTAATTATCTAATTGCAGTGCTTTTCGTATTTGTTGTAAGTGTTCGAAATTAGTACATTTAGCGCTTTTTTTTTTTCAATGTTTTTCCTTTTATTATATAGCATGTTATAGATTATACTTACTTGTGCTCTATATAGTTCTAATTGCAGTGCTTTTCGTATTTGTTGTAGAGTGTTCGAAATTAGTACATTTAGCGCTTTTGTTTTTCAATGTTTTTCCTTTATATTATATAGCATGTTATAGATTATCTACTTTGTGCTCTATATAGTTCTAATTGCAGTGCTTTTCGTATTGTTGTAGAGTGTTCGAAATTAGTACATTTAGCGCTTTGTTTTTTCAATGTTTTTCCTTTATATTATATAGCATGTTATAGATTATACTTACTTTGTGCTCTCTATAGTTCTAATTGCAGTGCTTTTCGTATTTGTTGTAGAGTGTTCGAAATTAGTACATTTAGCGCTTTTGTTTTTTCAATGTTTTTCCTTTTATTATATAGCATGTTATAGATTATACTACTTTGTGCTCTATATAGTTCTAATTGCAGTGCTTTTCGTATTTGTGTAGAGTGTTCGAAATTAGTACATTTAGCGTTTTGTTTTTTCAATGTTTTCCTTTATTTATAGCATGTTATAGATTATACTTACTTGTGCTCTATATATTCTAATTGCAGTGCTTTTGTATTTGTTGTAGAGTGTTCGAAATTAGTACATTTAGCGCTTTTGTTTTTCAATGTTTTTCCTTTATATTATATAGCATGTTATAGATTATACTTACTTTGTGCTCTATAGTTCTAATTGAGTGCTTTTCGTATTTTGTTGTAGAGTGTTCGAAATTGTACATTTAGCGCTTTTGTTTTTCAATGTTTTTCCTTTATATTATATAGCATGTTATAGATTATGCTTACTTTGTGCTCTCATATAGTTCTAAATGCAGTGCTTTTCGTATTTGTTGTAGAGTGTTCGAAATTAGTAATTTAGCGCTTGTTTTTTTTTCAATGTGTTTCTTTATATTATATAGCATGTTATAGATTATGTTACTTTGTGCTCTATATAGTTCTATTGCAGTGCTTTTCGTATTTGTTGTAGAGTGTTCGAAATTAGTACATTTAGCGCTTTTGTTTTTCAATGTTTTTCCTTTATATTATATAGCATGTATAGATTATACTTACTTGTGCTCTATAGTTCTAATTGCAGTGCTTTTCGTATTGTTTAGAGTGTTCGAATTAGTACATTTAGCGCTTTTGTTTTTTCAATGTTTTTCCTTTATATTATATAGCATGTTATAGATTATACTTACTTTGTGCTCTATATAGTTCTAATTGCAGTGCTTTTCGTATTTGTTGTAGAGTGTTCGAAATTAGTACTTTAGCGCTTTGTTTTTTCAATGTTTTTCCTTTATATTATATAGCATGTTATAGATTATGCTTACTTTGTGCTCTATATAGTTCTAATTGCAGGCTTTCGTTTTCGTATTTGTTGTAGAGTGTTCGAAATTAGTACATTTAGCGCTTTTTTTTTTCAATGTTTTTCCTTTATATTATATAGCATGTTATAGATTATACTTACTTTGTGCTCTATATAGTTCTAATTGCATGTGCTTTTCGTATTGTTGTAGAGTGTTCGAAATTAGTACATTTAGCGCTTGTTTTTTTATGTGTTTCCTTTATATTATTATAGCATGTTATAGATTATACTTACTTTGTGCTCTATATAGTTCTAATGCAGTGCTTTCGTATTTGTTGTAGAGTGTTCGAAATTAGTACATTTAGCGCTTTGTTTTTCATTGTTTTTCTTTATATTATATAGCATGTTATAGATATACTTACTTGTGCTCTATATAGTTCTAATTGCAGTGCTTTTCGTATTTGTTGTAGAGTGTTCGAAATTAGTACATTTAGCGCTTTTGTTTTTTCAATGTGTTTCCTTTATATTATATAGCATGTTATAGATTATACTTACTTTGTGCTCTATATAGTTCTAATTGCAGTGCTTTTCGTATTTGTTGTAGAGTGTTCGAAATTAGTACATTTAGCGCTTTTGTTTTTTCAATGTTTTCCTTTATATTATATAGCATGTTATAGATTATACTTACTTTGTGCTCTATATAGTTCTAATTGCAGTGCTTTTCGTATTTGTTGTAGAGTGTTCGAAATTAGTACATTTAGCGCTTTTTGTTTTTCAATGTTTTTCCTTATATTATATAGCATGTTATAGATTATACTTACTTTGTGCTCTATATAGTTCTAATTGCAGTGCTTTTCGTATTTGTTGTAGAGTGTTCGAAATTAGTACATTTAGCGCTTTGTTTTTCAATGTTTTTCCTTTATATTATATAGCATGTTATAGATTATACTTACTTTGTGTCTATATAGTTCTAATTGCAGTGCTTTTCGTATTTGTTGTAGAGTGTTCGAAATTAGTACATTAGCGCTTGTTTTTTCAATGTTTTTCCTTTATATTATATAGCATGTTATAGATTATACTTACTTTGTGCTCTATATAGTCTAATTGCAGTGCTTTTTATTTGTTGTAGAGTGTTCGAAATTAGTACATTAGCGCTTTTGTTTTTTCATGTGTTTTCCTTTATATTATATAGCATGTTATAGATTATACTTACTTTGTGCTCTATATAGTTCTAATTGCAGTGCTTTTCGTATTTGTTGTAGAGTGTTCGAAATTAGTACATTTAGCGCTTTTGTTTTTTCAATGTTTTCCTTTATATATTATAGCATGTTATAGATTATACTTACTTGTGCTCTCTATATAGTTCTAATTGCAGTGCTTTTCGTATTTGTTGTAGAGTGTTCGAAATTAGTACATTTAGCGCTTTTGTTTTTTCAATGTTTTTCCTTTATATTATATAGCATGTTATAGATTATACTTACTTTGTGCTCTATATAGTTCTAATTGCAGTGCTTTTCGTATTTGTTGTAGAGTGTTCGAAATTAGTACATTTAGCGCTTTTTTTTTTTTCAATGTTTTTCCTTTATATTATATAGCATGTTATAGATTATACTTACTTTGTGCTCTATATAGTTCTAATTGCAGTGCTTTTCGTATTTGTTGTAGAGTGTTCGAAATTAGTACATTTAGCGCTTTGTTTTTTTTCAATGTTTTTCCTTATATTATATAGCATGTTATAGATTATGCTTACTTGTGCTCTATATAGTTCTAATTGCAGTGCTTTCGTATTTGTTGTAGAGTGTTCGAAATTAGTAATTTAGCGCTTTGTTTTTTCAATGTGTTTCCTTTATAGATATAGCATGTTATAGATTATACTTACTTTGTGCTCTATATAGTTCTAATTGCAGTGCTTTCGTATTTGTTGTAGAGTGTTCGAAATTAGTACATTTAGCGCTTTTGTTTTTCAATGTTTTTCCTTTTATTATATAGCATGTTATAGATTATACTTACTTTGTGCTCTATAGTTCTAATTGAGTGCTTTTCGTATTTGTTGTAGAGTGTTCGAAATTAGTACATTTAGCGCTTTTGTTTTTCAATGTTTCCTTTATATTATATAGCATGTTATAGATTATACTTACTTTGTGCTCTATATATAGTTCTAAATGCATGCTTTTCGTATTTGTTGTAGAGTGTTCGAAATTAGTACATTTAGCGCTTTTTTTTTCAATGTTTTTCCTTATATTATATAGCATGTTATAGATTATACTTACTTGTGCTCTATATAGTCTAATTGCAGTGCTTTTCGTATTTGTTGTAGAGTGTTCGAAATTAGTACATTTAGCGCTTTTGTTTTTCAATGTTTTTCCTTTATATTATATAGCATGCTATAGATTATACTTACTTTGTGCTCTATATGTTCTAATTGCCAGTGCTTTTCGTATTTGTTGTAGAGTGTTCGAAATTAGTACATTTAGCGCTTTTGTTTTTTCAATGTGTTTCCTTTATATTATATAGCATGTTATAGATTATACTTACTTTGTGCTCTATATAGCTCTAATGCAGTGCTTTTCGTATTTGTTGTAGAGTTTCGTAGTTCGAAATTAGTACATTTAGCGCTTTTGTTTTTTCAATGTTTTTCCTTATATTATATAGCATGTTATAGATTATGTTACTTGTGCTCTATTAGTCTAATTGCAGTGCTTTTCGTATTTGTTGTAGAGTGTTCGAAATTAGTACATTTAGCGCTTTTGTTTTTCAATGTTTTCCTTTATATTATATAGCATGTTATAGATTAACTTACTTTTGCTCTCTATATAGTTTAAATTGCATGCTTTTCGTATTTGTTGTAGAGTGTTCGAAATTAGTACATTTAGCGCTTTTTTTTTCAATGTTTTTCCTATATTATATAGCATGCTATAGATTATACTTACTTTGTGTCTATATAGTTCTAATTGCAGTGCTTTTCGTATTTGTTGTAGAGTGTTCGAATTAGTACATTTAGCGCTTTTTTTTTTCAATGTTTTCCTTTATATTATATAGCATGTTATAGATTATACTTACTTTGTGTTCTATATAGTTCTAATTGCAGTGCTTTTCGTATTGTTGTAGAGTGTTCGAAATTAGTACATTTAGCGCTTTGTTTTTTCAATGTGTTTCCTTTATATTATATAGCATGCTATAGATTATGCTTACTTTGTGCTCTATATAGTTCTAATTGCAGTGCTTTTCGTATTTGTTGTAGAGTGTTCGAAATTAGTACATTAGCGCTTTTTTTTCAATGTTTTTCCCTTATATATATAGCATGTTATAGATTATACTTACTTTGTGCTCTATATAGTTCTAATTGTAGTGCTTTTCGTATTGTTGTAGAGTGTTCGAAATTAGTACATTTAGCGCTTTTGTTTTTTCAATGTGTTTCCTTTATATTATATAGCATGTTATAGATTATACTTACTTTGTGCTCTATATAGTTCTAATTGCAGTGCTTTTCGTATTGTTGTAGAGTGTTCGAAATTAGTACATTTAGCGCTTTTGTTTTTTCAATGTTTTTCCTTTATATTATATAGCATGTTATAGATTATACTTACTTTGTGCTCTATATAGTTCTAAATGCAATGCTTTTCGTATTTGTTGTAGAGTGTTCGAAATTAGTACATTTAGCGCTTTTTGTTTTTTCAATGTTTTTCCTTTATATTATATAGCATGTATAGATTATACTTATTGTGCTCTCTATATAGTTCTAATTGCATGCTTTTCGTATTTGTTGTAGTAGAGGTTCGAAATTAGTACATTTAGCGCTTTTGTTTTTCAATGTTTTCCTTTATATTATATAGCATGTTATAGATTATACTTACTTTGTGCTCTATAGTTCTAATTGCAGTGCTTTTCGTATTGTTGTAGAGTGTTCGAAATTAGTACATTTAGCGCTTTTGTTTTTCAATGTTTTTCCTTTATATTATATAGCATGCTATAGATTATACTTACTTTGTGCTCTATATAGTTCTAATTGCAGTGCTTTTCGTATTTGTTGTAGAGTGTTCGAAATTAGTACATTTAGCGCTTTTGTTTTTTCAATGTTTTTCTTTTATATTATATAGCATGTTATAGATTAATACTTACTTTGTGCTCTATATAGTTCTAATTGCAGTGCTTTCGTATTTGTTGTAGAGTGTTCGAAATTAGTACATTTAGCGCTTTTGTTTTTTCAATGTTTTCCTTTATATTATATAGCATGCTATAGATTATACTTACTTTGTGCTCTCTATATAGTTCTAATTGCAATGCTTTTCGTATTTGTTGTAGAGTGTTCGAAATTAGTACATTTAGCGCTTTTGTTTTTCAATGTTTTCCTTTATATTATATAGCATGTTATAGATTATACTTACTTTGTGCTCTATATAGTTCTAATTGCATTGCTTTTCGTTTTGTTGTAGAGTGTTCGAAATTAGTACATTTAGCGCTTTTGTTTTTTTATGTTTTTCTTTATATTATATAGCATGTTATAGATTATACTTACTTGTGCTCTATATAGCTCTAATTGCAGTGCTTTTCGTATTGTTGTAGAGTGTTCGAAATTAGTACATTAGCGTTTGTTTTTTCAATGTTTTTCCTTTATATTATATAGCATGTTATAGATTATACTTACTTTGTGCTCTATATATTGTTCTAATTGCAATGCTTTTCGTATTTGTTGTAGAGTGTTCGAAATTAGTACATTTAGCGCTTTTGTTTTTTCAATGTTTTTCCTTTATATTATATAGCATGTTATAGATTATACTTACTTTGTGCTCTATATAGCTCTTGCAGTGCTTTTCGTATTTGTTGTAGAGTGTTCGAAATTAGTACATTTAGCGCTTTGTTTTTTCAATGTTTTTCCTTTATATTATATAGCATGTTATAGATTATACTTACTTTGTGCTCTCTATATAGTTCTAATTGCAGTGCTTTTCGTATTTGTTGTAGAGTGTTCGAAATTAGTACATTTAGCGCTTTTGTTTTTCAATGTTTTTCCTTTATATTATATAGCATGCTATAGATTATACTTACTTTGTGCTCTATATAGTTCTAATTGCAGTGCTTTTCGTATTTGTTGTAGAGTGTTCGAAATTAGTACATTTAGCGCTTTTGTTTTTCATTGTTTTTCTTTATTTATATAGCATGCTATAGATTATACTTACTTTGTGCTCTATATAGTTCTAATTGCAGTGCTTTTCGTATTTGTTGGAGTGTTCGAAATTAGTACATTTAGCGCTTTTGTTTTTTCAATGTTTTTCCTTATATTATATAGCATGTATAGATATGCTTACTTTGTGCTCTATATAGTTCTAATTGCAGTGCTTTTCGTATTTGTTGTAAGTGTTCGAAATTAGTATCATTTAGCGCTTTTTTTTTCAATGTTTTTCTTTATATTATATAGCATGTTATAGATTATACTTACTTTGTGCTCTATAGTTCTAATTGCATGCTTTTCGTATTTGTTGTAGAGTGTTCGAAATTAGTACATTAGCGCTTTGTTTTTCAATGTTTTTCCTTTATATTATATAGCATGTTATAGATTATGCTTACTTTGTGCTCTATATAGTTCTAATTGCAGTGCTTTTCGTATTTGTTGTAGAGTGTTCGAAATTAGTACATTAGCGCTTTTGTTTTTTCAATGTTTTTCCTTTATATTATATAGCATGTTATAGATTATACTTACTTTGTGCTCTATATAGTTCTAATTGCAGTGTTTTCGTATTTGTTGTAGAGTGTTCGAAATTAGTACATTTAGCGCTTTTGTTTTTTCAATGTGTTTCCTTTATATTATATAGCATGTTATAGATTATACTTACTTTGTGCTCTCTATATAGTTCTAATTGCAGTGCTTTTCGTATTTGTTGTAGAGTGTTCGAAATTAGTATATTTAGCGCTTGTTTTTTCAATGTTTTTCCTTTATATTATATAGCATGTTATAGATTATACTTACTTTGTGCTCCTATAGTTCTAATTGCAGTGCTTTTCGTATTTGTTGTAGAGTGTTCGAAATTAGTACATTTAGCGCTTTTGTTTTTCTATGTGTTTCCTTTTATTAATAGCATGTTATAGATTATGCTTACTTGTGCTCTATAGTTCTAATTGCAGTGCTTTTCGTATTTGTTGTAGAGTGTTCGAAATTAGTAATTAGCGCTTTTTGTTTTTTCAATGTTTTTCCTTTATATTATATAGCATGCTATAGATTATACTTACTTTGTGCTCTATAGTTCTAATTGCAATGCTTTTCGTATTTGTTGTAAAGTGTTCGAAATTAGTACATTTAGCGCTTTGTTTTTTCTATGTTTTCCTTTATATTATAGCATGTATAGTATAGATTATACTTACTTTGTGCTCTATATAGTTCTAATTGCAGTGCTTTTCGTATTTGTTGTAGAGTGTTCGAAATTAGTACATTTAGCGCGTTTGTTTTTTCAATGTTTTTCCTTTATATTATATAGCATGTTATAGATTATGCTTACTTTGTGCTCTATATAGTTCTAATTGCAGTGCTTTCGTATTTGTTGTAGAGTGTTCGAAATTAGTACATTTAGCGCTTTTTTTTTTTTCAATGTTTTTCCTTTATATTATATAGCATGTTATAGATTATACTTACTTTGTGCTCTATATAGTTCTAATTGCAAGCTTTTCGTATTTGTTGTAAAGTGTTCGAAAATTAGTACATTTAGCGCTTGTTTTTTCAATGTGTTTTCCTTTTATATTATATAGCATGTTATAGATTATGCTTACTTTGTGCTCTATATAGTTCTAAATTGCCATGCTTTCGTATTTGTTGTAGAGTGTTCGAAATTAGTACATTTAGCGCTTTTGTTTTTTCAATGTTTTTCCTTTATATATATAGCATGTTATAGATTATACTTACTTTGTGCTCTATATAGTTCTAATTGCAGTGTGCTTTTCGTATTTGTTGTAAAGTGTTCGAAATTAGTACATTTAGCGCTTTGTTTTTTCAATGTTTTTCCTTATATTATATAGCATGTTATAGATTATACTTACTTTGTGCTCTATATAGTTCTAATTGCAATGCTTTTCGTATTTGTTGTAGAGTGTTCGAAATTAGTACATTAGCGCTTTTGTTTTTTCAATGGTTTTCCTTTATATTATATAGCATGTTATAGATTATACTTACTTTGTGCTCTATATAGTTCTAATTGCTGCTTTTCGTATTTGTTGTAGAGTGTTCGAAATTAGTATTTAGCGCTTTTGTTTTTTCAATGTTTTTCCTTTTATATATAAGCATGTTATAGATGATACTTACTTTGTGCTCTATATAGTTCTAATTGCATTGCTTTTCGTATTTGTTGTAGAGTGTTCGAAATTAGTACATTTAGCGCTTTTTTTTTTCAATGTTTTCCTTTATATTATATAGCATGTATAGATTATGTTACTTTGTGCTCTATATAGTTCTAATTGCAGTGCTTTTCGTATTGTTGTAGAGTGTTCGAAATTAGTACATTTAGCGCTTTTGTTTTTTCAATGTTTTTCCTTTATATTATATAGCATGTTATAGATTATACTTACTTTGTGCTCTATATAGTTCTAATAGCAATGCTTTTCGTATTTGTTGTAGAGTGTTCGAAATTAGTACATTTAGCGCTTTTTTTTTTCAATGTGTTTCCTTTATATTATATAGCATGTTATAGATTATACTTACTTTGTGCTCTATATAGTTCTAATTGCAGTGCTTTTCGTATTTGTTGTAGAGTGTTCGAAATTAGTACATTTAGCGCTTTTGTTTTTTCAATGTTTTTCCTTTATATTATATAGCATGTTATAGATTATACTTACTTTGTGCTCTATATAGTTCTAATTGCAGTGCTTTTCGTATTGTTGTAGAGTGTTCGAAATTAGTACATTTAGCGCTTTTTTTTTTTCAATGTTTTTCCTTTATATTATATAGCATGTTATAGATTATACTTACTTTGTGCTCTCTATATAGTTCTAATGCATGCTTTTCGTATTTGTTGTAGAGTGTTCGAAATTAGTACATTTAGCGCTTTTGTTTTTTCAATGTTTTTCCTTTATATTATATTGCATGTTATAGATTATACTTACTTTGTGCTCTATATAGTCTAATTGCAGTGCTTTTCGTATTTGTTGTAGAGTGTTCGAAATTAGTACATTTAGCGCTTTTGTTTTTTCAATGTTTTTCCTTTATATTATATAGCATGTTATAGATTATACTTACTTTGTGCTCTATAGTTCTAATTGCAGTGCTTTTCGTATTTGTTGTAAAGTGTTCGAAATTAGTACATTTAGCGCTTTTGTTTTTTCAATGTTTTTCTTTATATTATATAGCATGCTATAGATTATGCTTACTTTGTGCTCTATATAGTTCTAATTGCAGTGCTTTTCGTATTTGTTGTAGAGTGTTCGAAATTAGTACATTTAGCGCGTTGTTTTTTCATTGTTTTTCCTTTATATTATATAGCATGTTATAGATTATACTTACTTTGTGCTCTATATAGTTCTAATTGCAGTGCTTTTCGTATTTGTTGTAGAGTGTTCGAAATTAGTCATTTAGCGCTTTTGTTTTTTCAATGTTTTTCCTTTATATTATATAGCATGTTATAGATATTACTTTGTGCTCTATATAAGTTCTAATTGCATGCTTTTCGTATTTGTTGTAGAGTGTTCGAAATTAGTACATTTAGCGCTTTTGTTTTTTCAATGTGTTTCCTTTATATTATAAGCATGTTATAGATTATGCTTACTTTGTGCTCTCTATAAGTTCTAATTGCATGCTTTTCGTATTTGTTGTAGAGTGTTCGAAATTAGTACATTTAGCGCTTTTGTTTTTTTCAATGTTTTTCCTTTATATTATAAGCATGTGCTATAGATTATGCTTACTTTGTGCTCTATATAGTTCTAAATGCATTGCTTTTCGTATTTGTTGTAGAGTGTTCGAAATTAGTACATTAGCGCTTTCTTTTTTTCAATGTTTTCCTTTATATTATATAGCATGCTATAGATTATACTTACTTTGTGCTCTATATAGCTCTAATTGCAGTGCTTTTCGTATTTGTTGTAGAGTGTTCGAAATTAGTACATTTAGCGCTTTGTTTTTTCAATGTTTTCCTTTATATTATATAGCATGTTATAGATTATACTTACTTTGTGCTCTCTATATAGTTCTTAATGCATTGCTTTTCGTATTTGTTGTAGAGTGTTCGAAATTAGTACATTTAGCGCTTTTCTTTTTTCAATGTTTTTCCTTTATATTATATAGCATGCTATAGATTATACTTACTTTGTGCTCTATATAGTTCTAATTGCAGTGCTTTTCGTATTTGTTGTAGAGTGTTCGAAATTAGTACATTTAGCGCTTTTGTTTTTTCAATGTTTTTCCTTTATTTATATTGCATGTTATAGATTATACTTACTTTGTGCTCTATATAGTTCTAATTGCAGTGTTTTCGTATTTGTTGTAGAGTGTTCGAAATTAGTACATTTAGCGCTTTTGTTTTTTCAATGTTTTTCCTTTATATTATATAGCATGTTATAGATTATACTTACTTTGTGCTCTATATAGTTCTAATTGCATGCTTTTCGTATTTGTTGTAGAGTGTTCGAAATTAGTACATTTAGCGCTTTTCTTTTTTCAATGTTTTTCCTTTATATTATATAGCATGTTATAGATTATACTTACTTTGTGCTCTATATAGTTCTAATTGCAGTGCTTTTCGTATTTGTTGTAGAGTGTTCGAAATTAGTACTTTAGCGCTTTTGTTTTTTCAATGTTTTTCCTTTATATTATATAGCATGTTATAGATTATGCTTACTTTGTGCTCTATATAGTTCTAATAGCAGTGCTTTTCGTATTTGTTGTAAGAGTGTTCGAAATTAGTACATTTAGCGCTTTTGTTTTTCAATGTTTTCCTTTATATATATAGCATGTTATAGATTATGCTTACTTTGTGCTCTATATAGTTCTAATTGCAGTGCTTTTCGTATTTGTTGTAGAGTGTTCGAAATTAGTACATTTAGCGCGTTGTTTTTTCAATGTTTTTCCTTTATATTATATAGCATGTTATAGATTATACTTACTGTGCTCTCTATATCGTTTCAATGCAATGCTTTTCGTATTGGTTGTAGAGTGTTCGAAATTAGTACATTTAGCGCTTTGTTTTTTCAATGTTTTTCCTTTATATTATAAAGCATGTTATAGATTATACTTACTTTGTGCTCTCATATAGTTCTAAATGCATGCATTTCGTATTTGTTGTAGAGTGTTCGAAATTAGTACATTTAGCGCTTTTCTTTTTTCTATGTTTTCCTTTATATTATATAGCATGCTATAGATTATGCTTACTTTGTGCTCTATATAGCTCTAATTGCAGTGCTTTTCGTATTTGTTGTAGAGTGTTCGAAATTAGTACATTTAGCGCTTTGTTTTTTCAATGTTTTTCTTTATATTATATAGCATGCTATAGATTATGCTTACTTTGTGCTCTATATAGTTCTAATTGCAATGCTTTCGTATTTGTTGTAAGTGTTCGAAATTAGTACATTTAGCGCTTTTGTTTTTCTATGTGTTTTTCCATATTATATAGCATGCTATAGATTATACTTACTTTGTGCTCTATATAGCTCTAATTGCAGTGCTTTTCGTATTTGTTGTAGAGTGTTCGAAATTAGTACATTTAGCGCGTTTGTTTTTTCAATGTTTTTCCTTTATATTATATAGCATGTTATAGATTATGCTTACTTTGTGCTCTATATAGCTCTAATTGCAGTGCTTCGTATTGTTGTAGAGTGTTCGAAATTAGTACATTTAGCGCTTTTGTTTTTCAATGTTTTTCCTTATATTATATAGCATGCTATAGATAATGCTTACTTTGTGCTCTCTATATAGTTCTAATTGCATTGCTTTTCGTATTTGTTGTAGAGTGTTCGAAATTGTACATTTAGCGCTTTTCTTTTTCTATGTGTTTCCTTTATATTATATTGCATGCTATAGATTATGCTTACTTTGTGCTCTATATAGCTCTAATTGCAGTGCTTTTCGTATTTGTTGTAGAGTGTTCGAAATTAGTACATTTAGCGCTTTTGTTTTTTCAATGTTTTTCCTTTATATTATATAGCATGCTATAGATTATGCTTACTTTGTGCTCTATATAGCTCTAATTGCAGTGCTTTTCGTATTTGTTGTAAAGTGTTCGAAATTAGTACATTTAGCGCTTTTGTTTTTTCAATGTTTTTCCTTTATATTATATAGCATGTTATAGATTATACTTACTTTGTGCTCTATATAGTTCTAATTGCAATGCTTTTCGTGTTTGTTGTAGAGTGTTCGAAATTAGTACATTTAGCGCTCTTGTTTTTTCAATGTTTTTCCTTTATATTATATAGCATGCTATAGATTATGCTTACTTTGTGCTCTCTATATAGTTCTAAATGCAATGCTTTTCGTATTGTTGTAGAGTGTTCGAAATTAGTATATGTAGACAAAAAAATTGTGTTATATTTTTATAAACACAAAATTTGTACAAATTATATTTGTATTTAATTTAATGCGGGTCCTATTCTCTATTCGGATCCTTTGATTCTCTCTCCGGGTCGATCCATTTTTCAACTTGGTTTTCGATGGCTTCTTTGACCCGAAGGGATTTTGGTCTTCGGTTTGACTTCGCCGGCTTTTGAAGGACTTTGGTATCCATGTTGGCGATTTTGATCGTCGGCTTTGGATTGATGCCTCCTTTGGATGATCCGACGGGATTTGATCTTTGAGGGAGAGATTTGGTGCTCCATAACGCTTTTGGCGGCGTGTCCCTTTGACTTTTGGATCGAAGAGGGCTGAGTTGTTGCTTTGGTGAAGAATGCGATGAACATCTTCAAGCTTTGGGAGCGGCTTTGGAGGCTCTTCCTTGGATTTGATGGATTCCTCGATAGCTTTGAGAGATTTGATCCTTCCTCCGGCTCGGACATACGACGAAGAACGTTAACTTCATCGATTCGTCAACCAATATTGGATCATTTGTCCAAATCGGTGACTTTTCGACGAAGAACGCTTCGAAGGACACGAAGAACAATGAAGAACATTGCAAAGAGTCTAGAGAGACTTACCCTTGCGCGAGTCTTCAAATGAACTTCGGTGTCTAAATGAATTGGCCAAGGCTCCTATTTATAGGGGAGGGTGGCATTGGCTTCCTTTTCGGATGGTGCTACGTGGATGGAAAGATTTTATAATCTTTCCTTTTCCCTCGGATGCCGTTTTCCATTTTTGACGGATTTGATTATGCACCTTCCTTTCTCGTCAAAATCTTTATATCATTGCCTTTTTTGGAAGATATTAATTTATATACTTCCTTTATTGACAAGATTTTTATATCATTGCCTTGTTTGGAAGATAATAATTTATATACTTCCTTTATTGACAAGATTAATTTATTTTGCTGTCAAATTTATTATGGCTCTATTTATGCACGTAATATTTGTACAATATCTTCCATTTTAAGCAGATTTTGCATTAATGGTTGATATTTATTGTACAAAAATTAACATATGTGCATAATTAAATACCATATATTTATTTTATTGGAATTTTATTTTCTTCCAAAATACATGATATTTAATTGATTTTAGACATATATTTTTAGTGTCTACAAAATGCCCCCTCGAGACTTGTTTAAGCCGACGCAAATTGTTTAAGGCGTGAACGAGTCTCGAAACATAGAAAAAAAGAATTTTTTTTTTTTTTTTTTTTTAATGGCGTTTTTTTTTTTGCCATTTTTTTTTTGCATTTTTTTTTTGTAAATGGCGTTTTTGCCCATTTTTATGCAATTTTTTTTTTTTTTGCAAATTCTTTTTTTCTTTTTTTCTTTTTTTTAATGGCGTTTTTGCATTTTTTTTTCTTTTCTTTTTTTTTTTTGCAAAATTGACACATTTTTTTTTTTTGCAAAATTCTCTTTTTTTTTTTTTTTTTAAATGGCGTTTTTTGCCAAAAATTTTATATATATATACATATTATATATATATATTCTTTCCTTTATTCTTTGTTTTTATTTTTATCTTCCTTCCTTTTTTTTATTTCCTTATCTTCTTCCTTCCCTTATACATGTCTTTCCATATCTCAATTTTTTTTAGACACTATATAACCCCTCACCATGAGAGAACTTTATCATTCTCAACTTCTCACAATTTTGATTTCTCTCATTCTAGGGTAGGCTTATTTCTCTTGTGTTGTTTTTTTTTTTTTTTTTTTTTATCTTTGATCTTTGCTTATATATATATTTTTTTTGTAGACGAGATGGCTTACTTCAAGGATGTCTCATCCCCCTCTGGAAACGCCGAGTTGGTGATTTGCGAGTTTGAAGGTCAACCGCTGGACAAGGCGACTCGTCTATTGGTGCATCCACCACTCATAGGACGCGGAGCTGCTCGCCCTCGCTTGGAGGTCCCAATTTCCCAAGACGTGGTCTCGGAATGTCGCTGGCGGAAAGCATACCTTGCAATCCTCACTTCATCAACACGTGTCAAACGATGTTCTTCCACTTCCAACCTTGGGGCGGCGGATCATGGATGGGGCGTGCGTTTGGAATGGTCTTCCTTCTTTTGATGGCAACTTTTCGTACGTGGCCGGCTATTGGGAATGGGCGGAGGATGTGCTGGATCGATGCGAGATTCCACTAAAGAGAGGATGCATTTACGATGCGGTCTATGCTTCCTTGTTCTCCTACGACTATTCTCCGGAGATCGTCAAGGCCGTTTGCGAGGCGTGGTGTCCCAAAACCAACACCCTTTTGACTGCCGCCGGTGAAGTGTCGATCTCTCTCCGTGACTTGGCGTCCTTGGCGGGCCTCCCCATACTCGGCACATTTTACGAAGAGGTGGTACCAAGCGCAAAGGAGCTATATGGCAGTAAAGAGGATAGGAAGCTGGTTCCCCGTTCGTGCCGATACCTGTTGCATGCCTATCACCTTCTTCGGAGTCGTGACAAAGGTCGACGTGGCGTCCGCACAACCGACTGGATTTCTTTTTGGTGCGAAAAGACTGTCAAATACGAGCGTCCTCAAATTCGTCGTGGCAAGGAGTCTACTCGTTCTTCTCGGCCTGATGCGACTTACAATCCTACCGGAGAGATTGGTGCCCACGAGCCATGGTCGAAGGCGCAGGAGTCATCTTTTGCCAAACTCAAAGTTGGACGGGAGCACCTTGAGGAGACTTTTCTCGCAGCGTTCCTTTCTTGTTGGCTTTGCATCTTTGTGCTTCCGCTCGACGATGTTGGTTTGATACGTCCTTCGACTTTCAAGATGGCAAGTGTCCTAGCGTCGGGATTTCCAGTAAGCTTGGCCATTCCAGTCTTAACCAGTATTTATAGGGGGCTAAACCAGATCGTGGATTCATCATGTCCTGGGAAAGTTCGGTCGACAATTCCTCTCCACTTTTTGACCGGATGGATCGCTGAGTATTTTCAGACCACTACGGCGTATGGAAGGGAATCCGTGGTCCGGGGGGTGAAGCACTCCGGGGCTGTTAGTGCTCGTGCGTATAGAGCAGATGTTGCATGCCGAAAGATTTTACGCGGTGACTACTTTCGTTGGCTTGCACCATGATCACGAAAGATTTCGACGTACGGTTTGTTGATGACGGGAAGCGCGAAGACTACGAGCAAGAATACTTCATCTCCATTCGCTCTTGTTTTCTGACTTTGCGGGATGGATTTCGATGCTTCGTGGAGCCGTATAGTCCCCACCGTTTTTGCCGTCAATTTGGTTTTTTCCAAGAGATTCCCGGAGTTCTTTTGAAAGACGTCCGTTGCTGCGCTTTTGAGGAAGGCTATCAACATTGGCACCAAAGTACTTACTTGAAATCTTCAGCCGAAGTTATTCTTCCACGCATTCCTGCGATTCCGAGGGGATTTTCTTCCGACGTATACAAGAAGTGGTGGACTCAAGTTTGCGGGTCTTTCTTGGATAAGTATATCCCGCCGGTACAAAAGACCACCGATCAGACCAAGCCATCGGATAAAGCTCGAAAAATGCCGCTACTTATCTCGGGTGTTCCTGAGAGGAACAATGGAAATTCAAGTACTCACAATGTCGGTTCTTCAAAGCGGACGGTACCCTCGGTCTCTGAACGAAGCGAAGATAGTAGTGAGCATGATGTTCATTGGAAGCGAGCTCGTCGAGATCCTCTATATCATCACCCGTCAAGTCCTCGTTCGAGCCGACACATTCTTCGAGCATTTCGCGAGAGGTGGTAACTATCTCTCTTTTCTCTCTTTTTTTTTTTTTTTTTTTTTGACATGATCCGTTTTTTTTTTATCCCCTTTTTCAGTTGGAGCAAAGAATCCCGAGTATGGATGAAAAGATGGCGAGCCGAGATTCTATTGTTGAGGTGATTGGAGAAAGCAGAGGTGTTTGCATAAGCAAGTAAGTAAAGGATGCTCCAACCAAGCCAATAGTTGTTCATTCCGTTGTGCCCGCGGTTTCAGAATTCTGTGGCGCGAATTTTGTGAAAGAGATCCAACGCGAATATATAGGAAAAGTATGGTCGGATCTTGGGGGGTAAGCTTTGAGGACACCAGCTCGTTTGCTTTCCTCGATTAAGGACGAGGTGATGTAGTGCTCCAATCAATGAAAAGCTTTCAGTATTCTGACATTTCTCATATTGAGGACCGAGTCAAGGCCCTTTTGATGACGCTGCATCTTTTGATGAGGCATGTTCTGACTCGATCGACGCCGTATCCTTAGCGGCTCGTAACAACAGATTTCCGAGATCAAAGATCGACTGTCGCACCTTGAGACGAGGCATGTTGAGGAGTGCGAAGCTATTAAGGAGTTAGAGGGGTGTGTGGAGAATATTGACGTGAAGCTTCGCTCTTTACAAGAGCAAAAAAGAGAGAATATTTCCCTTATTAAGCGACGTCAAGGAGTTAATGAGAATATCACCATTCAAATTGCTGAAGTCAAGGATGAACTCGCCGCTGTAGAGAATGTCCCCGCGCAAGACGAAGAATACTTAAAAAGCTTAGAAGAGTTGTTGGATATTAGCAAAGAAGAGTTGTATAATCTTAATGTTTAAGATCAATTTGTACTCTTCATTTTGATTGCCAATCAATAAATTTAAATTCTCTCTTCTTTTTTTTTTTTTTTTTTTTTTTTTTTTTTTTTACCCAAATCCTTTATCACTTATTTATTATTTCTTTATTTATTTGACTGAACTTGAAGGTATATCTCAAGCTGCCTACGTACCGGTAAAGGGATCAAGTCATAACGTAGTTCAAAGCAACTGAATTTGTTGCTTTTATTGTTATTTTGCAGTTTATCCTCATGCTAAGGAGTCTTGATTTGATTTGAAGGTCTCACGCATAATATCTTTTGAGGAACCTCCCGTTGATTGGCCCTATCCGGAGTCCTTGAGATGTCAACTTGTATGCACCATTCGTGTAAACTGAGTGACGACGTAGGGTCCATCCCACTTGGATAAAAATTTATTTCCCGAACGAAAGTTGATCACAATGGGCCTTCTCACAGCTAGAACCAAGTCCCCGATTTGAAAGGATCGTGATTTGACTTTTTTATTGTAAGCTCGAGACAATCGTGCTTGATAACACTCCAGTCTTTGTTGAGCTTGTAGTCTTTTCTCGTCGAGAGCCTCTAGCTCTTCGAGTCTTAATCTGACATTTTCTTCGGTCGTCAATTCTTCCTGGAGAGCGATCCTTAGTGAAGGAATTTGTCTTTCCAATGGGAGGACAGCTTCGACCCCATATACAAGTGAGTATGGTGTCGCTTGTGTTGGAGTGCGGAATGTAGTACGATAGGCCCACAAGCTTCACCAATGCGGTCATGCCAATCTCTTTTTGATTTGGAGACAACCTTTTTCAGCAAGTTACAAAGTGTTTTATTGAATGCCTCTGCGAGTCCATTTGCCGGTGCATAATACATTGAGGACTTCTTTTGTTGAAAGCCAAACTTTTCACAAAGCTTGTCGATGTGAGTATTGGCAAAAGATCTTCCATTATCAGTGATGATACACCGAGGAAATCCATAACGGTAAATGATGTTGACTCGTACGTATGAAGTCAGCTACCGTCTCCTTTTTGACTTCTTTCAAAGGAACTGCTTCTGCCCATTTGGAGAAGTAGTCTGTTGCGGCCAAGATATAGAGATGTCCAGCGGACGACTTTGTGAGTGGTCCTACAACGTCCATGCCCCAGGTATCGAATGGCCACGAAGCAATAGTTGGGTGCAATGGTTCCGGTGGTTGATTGATAAAGTTAGCATGGAATTGACACGGTTGGCAGCTCCGTGCGAATTCTATACAGTCTTTAACCATGGTTGGCCAATAATACCCCATCCTCTTTATTCGGAAGTGTAACTTTGGGCCAGCTTGATGAGCTCCACAGATTCCGGCATGAGTTTCCTCCATAGCTTGTTTGGCTTGATGATTGCCGAGGCATCGAAGGAACATGTTCGAACGACCGACGATAGAGTATGCCGTTGAAGTAGGCGTAGCGTGCAGCTCTTCTTCGGATATCTGCTCGTCTGCGCGGGTCACTCGGGAGCTTGTCATATTTTAAGAAATCTAATATTGGTTGCCGCCAATCTTCTTCTTCTTCTCTTCAATTTCAAAACACCTCGATGAGGTGATTTACTTCTTTTTCAACACATTCTTCTTCTTCATACTTGCAGGAATCCACCCAAACTTTGCGTATCGGAATATACACCTGTTGATCCGGGATGGATAGAGTCGATGCCAATTTAGCCAGGGCGTCAGCTTGCCCATTCTCTTTCCTTGGGACATATTCAATAGAGACATCCCCGAGCAACTCAATGAGTGCCTTAGCATACTTAAGTAAGGCATTAGTTCTGGTTTCTTCACTTCAAACTCTCCAGTGATTTGATTTACAACCAGCTTGGAATCCCCGTATACTTGAAGTTGGCGTTGCTTGATATCTACCGCCATTTTTAGGCCGAGGATGAGTGCTTGATACTCAGCCACATTATTTGAACACTTTTCTTTTAAGGCAAAAGAGTATGGAAGGACTTCTCCTTGTGATGTGACAAATATTACTCCGGCTCCAGCTCCATTTTTGTGTGATGAGCCGTCAAAATACATTTTCCATGGTGGGGTGATTTCGAGAAAAAGCGCGTCTTCATCAGGGAAGTCGTCAGACAACTCCCATTCAGCGGGGAGGGGAGGGATGATCAGCAAGGAAGTCAGCCAATATTTGTCCTTTTACAGCTTTCTGTGGTACATATGATTTTCGAATTGTTGCAGCTGCAGGTACCACCTCGCGAGTCGATCAGAAAGGACAGGCTTTGACATGACATATTTCAAGGGATTTGCTTTGGACACCAACCGGATAGTGTGCGCTTGGAAGTAATGCTTCAACTTTTTTATGGCGAAGATGAGCGCCAAGCATATCTTTTCCACCGGTGAATAATTTAGTTCATTTGGTGTCATCATTCTGCTGAGGTAGTAGAGGGCATTTTCTTTCCCTTTATTGGCTTCCTGTGCTAACAAGGCTCCAACTGAACGCTCTTGTGCAGCGATGTAAAGCGTCAACGGATGTCCAGGAATTGGGGCTGTCAGCACTGGTGGTTTTGTCAAGTAGTCTTTGATACTTTGGAATGCCTTCTTGCATGCTTCATCCCAATGGAAAGGCACTCCCTTCTTCATGATTCGGCTGAAAGGTTGACATCGTCCAGCGAGGTTAGAGATAAATCTTCTTATATATGCTAATTTTCCTTGTAAGCTTTTTAGCTCGTGGATGTTACGAGGCTCAGGCATTTTTGTGATGGCATCTATCTTTGCCTGTTCAATCTCAATTCCACGACTATGGACAATGAATCCGAGGAATTTTCCGGAGGTGACTCCAAAAGCGCATTTGAGAGGATTCATTTTTAATTGGTAGCGCCTCAACCTTTCAAAAACCTTTCTTAAGTCTTGCAGGTGATCTTCTTTTCTCTTGGATTTGACAACCAAGTCGTCAACATAGCACTCTACATTTTGTGTAGCATGTCATCAAAGATCTTTTGCATTGCTCTTTGGTAGGTTGCCCCACATTTTTCAATCCGAAAGGCATAACTTTGTAACAGTAGATACCTTTCGGTGTACGAAAGGCGGTTAACTCTTCGTCTTCAGGTGCCATACGAATTTGGTTATATCCAGATGATCCATCCATAAAAGAAAGCGCTTCATGTCCTGTCGTTGCATCAATCATCAATTCAGTTATGGGTAAAGGAAAATCATCTTTTGGGCATGCTTCGTTTAAATCTCGGAAATCCACACAAACTCGGATTTGTCCATTCTTTTTCTTTACAGGCACGATGTTGGAAATCCATTGGGGGTATTTGACTTCCGGATGAACCCCACTTCAATGAGTTTGTTGACTTCATTTTCTATTTGAGGGATGAGTTCAGGACGGAATCTTCGTTGTGCTTGCTTCACAGAGCGAGCTCCTTTCTTCACACCCTAGATGGTGGACCGCAACTTTCGGGTCTAAGCCGGGCATTTCTTTATATGACCAAGCGAAGACATCTGGAATTCGTTGAGAAGTCGGATGTAGGCATTCATATCATCCTCAACCAGCTCTTTGTTGACATAGACAGGTCTTGGGTGATCTTCATTCTCCAAGTTGACTTCTTCTAACTCTGCCACTGCAGCTTTGATACCTTCTTCGAGCGCGGCGGGTGCATTTCCTGCATCTTCTTCAATCATTGTTTCTTCTCCCCCTTCAGTGATGTAGCAGGATGATGCAACACTTTCTTCATTATCTTCTTTGGGTTGGTGAAGACAACGGTTTGCCATTTAGCCTTTTAAAACTTTACCGCAATGTATCGTCATTTTGTTTGACGCGTCATGCGGGATGAGAAAGCGGCTCTTGATTTCTTCATCCATCTCACATATTTGTTGATGTGGAATTCGTCTTGTTTTCTCTTTATTGATCTTTGGTCCTAACTTGTGAAGACAGAAGGTTTTAGCCTCTCGAAAACGATACTCTTGCATTCTTCCCCTTTTGAGGTGAATTGGAAGACAAAGTCTCGCTTTCGGTGATATGATGATTTGCAGCCCTTTTGATAGCGATGCGTACGGGAGCTTGTGGCATGTACCCAAGACCAGCCCTCGAACCTTGGGTTGTCTGTGGTGGTAACTTTCCCAGCAGTGATTCCTCATTTGGATTATATCCAGCTTTTGTAGAAGTTTGTAGGCTTTTGGGCCAAAGCTTTGTCCTTTTGCAATCGCATAGCCTCTATTTTTCCTCTTTTCCATTCCTTGTCTGTGATGGGGGGGGGATTGGTTGAGTGGGGGTCTTCGGAGAGTCAATCTTTTAGAGGCTCAATTAATGAGTCTGCAGAACCTGAGGCAGGTGTTTTTTCTTTATCTCTTAACTTTGCCCCCAAGTTTGGTTGTGGTGCTTTGACATCTTCATGTACCTTGGATTTTGCTTCTGTAGAGAAATATTTGGCGTCCGCAAAGTGTGACTCGGCTTCTGCATATGGCTTTGGGTCTCCAAGAACTTCTTTGTCACTCCATTTGAGCGTATTTGAAGCATTGATGCCACGTTGATGGAACTACACCATTCTCATGTATCCATGGTCTTCCCAAAAGAACGTTGAAAGATGAAGATGTCTTGCGTCTATCACGTAGAACAAAGGGTTAGTTTCCATTTAATCGATTAAGAGTCTCAATCTTATGGTGCCAAGTGCTCTTTGCCCCTCTTGATTGTATCCATGTATTGTCATACGACTCTCGAACACTGATCTACTGGTATTCCCAATTTTTGCAATGTGTATATAGAGGAAGGACATTGACTGCAGCTCCTCCGTCTAAGAATATCCGGTTAATCCTTTGTTCATGGATATAACCCACGACCCAGTAATGGAAGATTATGGGGTTTGGATCCTAACACCAAATCTTCATCAGTGAAAGTTATCGTGGCACATTCTTCACTCGATTTGTCTCTGATCGCCTGCCCACCTTTCTCGGTAGTGATGAGACAATATGATTCTTTGTCTTTTATGTCAACTTCGAGAGACCCCGAACATGATTGAAGTGACATTAACAGAAGCAGAACGTCTTCAAGGGTGATCTTTCCTTCATGAGCCAACTCCATGACTTTGTCTTTAAAGATGAAACAGTATGGATGGGATGTCTACACACACGATGGTATTTGCAATATCTTGGGTCATCAACCTTTCCAGCTTCCTCCGGTCTTTTGAATTCGAATTCAAGTTAGTTTCAATGAGGTTTTCTCTGAGTAGATCGTCAAGATTCCCGCGACGTCAGAATCAGGAGGAAAGGATTAAGTTTTGGATTGCAACTCTTTAAGGGTTGGCCTTGGCGTCTTTCTGTCTGAGTGATTGTCTTTTCCTCGCAACTTCCTTTTCTTTACTTTGGATCTTCATAGGTGCTTTGGTCGTCGCTTTTATGGCCAAGGCTTCTTTTCCAAAAGACTTGATAGGGGCGTTGTTCCCTTCTTTGCGGCATCATATCTTTCGTATCTTTTGCTTTTGAAGATTCTTGAACTGGTGGTCCGTGCATCCCGCTTGAAGCCATACTTAACTCCATGTCATGAGCCCG
>NW_026137538.1:0-37359 GCF_009805555.1 Andrographis paniculata | reverse complement strand
TTGTTGTAGAGTGTTCGAAATTAGTACATTTAGCGCTTTTGTTTTTTCTGTGTTTCCTTTATATTATAAAGCAGCTATATATTATGCTTACTTTGTGCTCTATATAGTTCTAAATGCAATGCTTTTCGTATTTGTTGTAGAGTGTTCGAAATTAGTACATTTAGCGCTTTTGTTTTTTTCAATGTTTTCCTTATATTATATAGCATGTTATAGATTATACTTACTTTGTGCTCTCATATAGTTCTAAATGCAGTGCTTTTCGTATTTGTTGTAGAGTGTTCGAAATTAGTACATTTAGCGCTTTGTTTTTTCAATGTTTTTCCTTTATATTATATAGCATGCTATAGATTATGCTTACTTTGTGCTCTATATAGTTCTAATTGCAGTGCTTTCGTATTTGTTGTAGAGTGTTCGAAATTAGTACATTTAGCGCTTTGTTTTTTCAATGTTTTTCCTTTATATTATATAGCATGCTATAGATTATGCTTACTTTGTGCTCTATATATTAGTTCTAATTGCAATGCTTTTCGTATTTGTTGTAGAGTGTTCGAAATTAGTACATTTAGCGCTTTTGTTTTTCATGTTTTTCCTTTATATTATATAGCATGCTATAGATTATCTTACTTTGTGCTCTATATAGTTCTAATGCAGTGCTTTTCGTATTTGTTGTAGAGTGTTCGAAATTAGTACATTTAGCGCTTTTGTTTTTTCAATGTTTTTCCTTTATATTATATAGCATGTTATAGATTATACTTACTTTGTGCTCTATAGTTCTAATTAGCAGTGCTTTTCGTATTTGTTGTAGAGTGTTCGAAATTAGTACATTTAGCGCTTTTGTTTTTCTATGTGTTTCCTTTATATTATATAGCATGCTATAGATTATACTTACTTTGTGCTCTCTATAGTTCTAATTGCAGTGCTTTTCGTATTTGTTGTAGAGTGTTCGAAATTAGTACATTTAGCGCTTTTGTTTTTTCAATGTTTTTCCTTTATATTATATAGCATGCTATAGATTATACTTACTTTGTGCTCTATATAGTTCTAATTGCAGTGCTTTCGTATTGTTTTGTAGAGTGTTCGAAATTAGTACATTTAGCGCTTTTGTTTTTCAATGTTTTTCCTTTATATTATATAGCATGCTATAGATTATGCTTACTTTGTGCTCTATATAGTTCTAATTGCAGTGCTTTTCGTATTTGTTGTAGAGTGTTCGAAATTAGTACATTTAGCGCTTTTGTTTTTTCAATGTTTTCCTTTATATTATATAGCATGCTATAGATTATACTTACTTTGTGCTCTATATAGTTCTAATTGCAGTGCTTTTCGTATTTTTGTAGAGTGTTCGAAATTAGTACATTTAGCGCTTTTTTTTTTTTTCAATGTTTTTCCTTTATATTATATAGCATGTTATAGATTATGCTTACTTTGTGCTCTATATAGTTCTAATTGCAGTGCTTTTCGTATTTGTTGTAGAGTGTTCGAAATTAGTACATTTAGCGGTTTTTTTTTTTCAATGTTTTTCCTTTATATTATATAGCATGCTATAGATTATACTTACTTTGTGCTCTCTATATAGTTCTAATTGCAGTGCTTTTCGTATTTGTTGTAGAGTGTTCGAAATTAGTACATTTAGCGCTTTTGTTTTTTCAATGTTTTCCTTTATATTATATAGCATGCTATAGATTATGCTTACTTTGTGCTCTATATAGTTCTAATTGCAGTGCTTTTCGTATTTGTTGTAGAGTGTTCGAAATTAGTACATTTAGCGCTTTTGTTTTTCAATGTTTTCCTTATATTATATAGCATGCTATAGATTATGCTTACTTTGTGCTCTATATAGTTCTAATTGCAGTGCTTTTCGTATTTGTTGTAGAGTGTTCGAAATTAGTACATTTAGCGCTTTTGTTTTTTCAATGTTTTTCCTATATTATATAGCATGCTATAGATTATGCTTACTTTGTGCTCTATATAGTTCTAATTGCAGTGCTTTTCGTATTTGTTGTAGAGTGTTCGAAATTAGTACATTTAGCGCTTTTGTTTTTTTCAATGTTTTTCCTTTATATTATATAGCATGTTATAGATTATACTTACTTTGTGCTATATAGTTCTAATTGCAATGCTTTTCGTATTGTTGTAGAGTGTTCGAAATTAGTACATTTAGCGCTTTTGTTTTTTCAATGTGTTTCCTTTATATTATATAGCATGCTATAGATTATGCTTACTTTGTGCTATATAGTTCTAATTGCAGTGCTTTTCGTATTTGTTGTAGAGTGTTCGAAATTAGTAGTACATTTAGCGCTTTTGTTTTTTCATGTTTTCCTTTATATTATATAGCATGCTATAGATTATACTTACTTGTGCTCTATATAGTTCTAATTGCAGTGCTTTTCGTATTTGTTGTAGAGTGTTCGAAATTAGTACATTTAGCGCTTTTGTTTTTTCAATGTTTTTCCTTTATATTATATAGCATGCTATAGATTATGCTTACTTTGTGCTCTATATAGTTCTAATGCAGTGCTTTTCGTATTTGTTGTAGAGTGTTCGAAATTAGTACATTTAGCGCTTTTGTTTTTTCAATGTGTTTCCTTTATATTATATAGCATGCTATAGATTATGCTTACTTTGTGCTCTATATAGTTCTAATTGCAGTGCTTTTCGTATTTGTTGTAGAGTGTTCGAAATTAGTACATTTAGCGCTTTGTTTTTTCAATGTTTTTCCTTTATATTATATAGCATGTTATAGATTATGCTTACTTTGTGCTCTATATAGTTCTAATTGCAGTGCTTTCGTATTTGTTGTAGAGTGTTCGAAATTAGTACATTTAGCGCTTTTGTTTTTTCAATGTTTTTCCTTTATATTATATAGCATGTTATAGATTATACTTACTTTGTGCTCTATATAGTTCTAATTGCAGTGCTTTTCGTATTTGTTGTAGAGTGTTCGAAATTAGTACATTTAGCGCTTTGTTTTTTCAATGTTTTTCCTTTATATTATATAGCATGCTATAGATTATGCTTACTTTGTGCTCTATATAGTTCTAATTGCAATGCTTTTCGTATTTGTTGTAGAGTGTTCGAAATTAGTACATTTAGCGCTTTTGTTTTTTCAATGTTTTTCCTTTATATATATAGCATGCTATAGATTATGCTTACTTTGTGCTCTCTATATAGTTCTAATTGCAGTGCTTTTCGTATTTGTTGTAGAGTGTTCGAAATTAGTACATTTAGCGCTTTGTTTTTTCAATGTGTTTCCTTATATTATATAGCATGCTATAGATTATGCTTACTTTGTGCTCTATATAGCTCTAATTGCAGTGCTTTTCGTATTTGTTGTAGAGTGTTCGAAATTAGTACATTTAGCGCTTTTGTTTTTTCAATGTTTTTCCTTTATATTATATAGCATGCTATAGATTATGCTTACTTTGTGCTCTATATAGTTCTAATTGCAATGCTTTTCGTATTTGTTTAGAGTGTTCGAAATTAGTACATTTAGCGCTTTTGTTTTTTTCAATGTTTTTCCTTTATATTATATAGCATGTTATAGATTATGCTTACTTTGTGCTCTATATAGTTCTAATTGCAGTGCTTTTCGTATTTGTTGTAGAGTGTTCGAAATTAGTACATTTAGCGCTTTTGTTTTTCAATGTTTTTCCTTTATATTATATAGCATGTTATAGATTATACTTACTTTGTGCTCTATATAGTTCTAATTGCAATGCTTTTCGTATTTGTTGTAGAGTGTTCGAAATTAGTACATTTAGCGCTTTTTTTTTCAATGTTTTTCCTTTATATTATATAGCATGTTATAGATTATGCTTACTTTGTGCTCTCTATATAGTTCTAATTGCATGCTTTTCGTATTTGTTGTAGAGTGTTCGAAATTAGTACATTTAGCGCTTTTGTTTTTTATGTTTTCCTTTATATTATATAGCATGCTATAGATTATTTACTTTGTGCTCTATATAGTTCTAATTGCAGTGCTTTTCGTATTTGTTGTAGAGTGTTCGAAATTAGTACATTTAGCGCTTTTGTTTTTTCAATGTTTTTCCTTTATATTATATAGCATGTTATAGATTATGCTTACTTTGTGCTCTATATAGTTCTAATTGCAATGCTTTTCGTATTTGTTGTAGAGTGTTCGAAATTAGTACATTTAGCGCTTTTGTTTTTTCAATGTGTTTTCCTTTATATTATATAGCATGCTATAGATTATGCTTACTTTGTGCTCTATATAGTTCTAATTGCAGTGCTTTTCGTATTTGTTGTAGAGTGTTCGAAATTAGTACATTTAGCGCTTTTGTTTTTTTCAATGTTTTTCCTTTATATTATATAGCATGTTATAGATTATGCTTACTTTGTGCTCTATATAGTTCTAATTGCAGTGCTTTTCGTATTTGTTGTAGAGTGTTCGAAATTAGTACATTTAGCGCTTTTGTTTTTTCAATGTTTTTCCTTTATATTATATAGCATGCTATAGATTATGCTTACTTTGTGCTCTATATAGTTCTAATTGCATGCTTTTCGTATTTGTTGTAGAGTGTTCGAAATTAGTACATTTAGCGCTTTTGTTTTTTCAATGTTTTCCTTTATATTATATAGCATGCTATAGATTATGCTTACTTTGTGTCTCTATATAGTTCTAATTGCATGCTTTTCGTATTTGTTGTAGAGTGTTCGAAATTAGTACATTTAGCGCTTCTTGTTTTTTCAATGTTTTTCCTTTATATTATATAGCATGCTATAGATTATGCTTACTTTGTGCTCTATAGCTCTAATTGCAGTGCTTTTCGTATTTGTTGTAGAGTGTTCGAAATTAGTACATTTAGCGCTTTTGTTTTTTCTATGTTTTCCTTTATATTATATAGCATGCTATAGATTATGCTTACTTTGTGCTCTATATAGCTCTAATTGCAGTGCTTTTCGTATTTGTTGTAGAGTGTTCGAAATTAGTACATTTAGCGCTTTTGTTTTTTCAATGTTTTTCCTTTATATTATATAGCATGCTATAGATTATGCTTACTTTGTGCTCTATATAGTTCTAATTGCAATGCTTTTCGTATTTGTTGTAGAGTGTTCGAAATTAGTACATTTAGCGCTTTTGTTTTTCTATGTGTTTTCCTTTATATTATATAGCATGCTATAGATTATGCTTACTTTGTGCTCTATATAGCTCTAATTGCAGTGCTTTTCGTATTTGTTGTAGAGTGTTCGAAATTAGTACATTTAGCGCGTTTGTTTTTTCAATGTTTTTCCTTTATATTATAGCATGTTATAGATTATGCTTACTTTGTGCTCTATATAGCTCTAATTGCAGTGCTTTTCGTATTTGTTGTAGAGTGTTCGAAATTAGTACATTTAGCGCTTTTGTTTTTTCAATGTTTTTCCTTTATATTATATAGCATGCTATAGATTATGCTTACTTTGTGCTCTATATAGTTCTAATTGCAATGCTTTTCGTATTTGTTGTAGAGTGTTCGAAATTAGTACATTTAGCGCTTTTGTTTTTTCAATGTTTTTCCTTTATATTATATAGCATGCTATAGATTATGCTTACTTTGTGCTCTCTATATAGTTCTAAATGCCATGCTTTCGTATTTGTTGTAGAGTGTTCGAAATTAGTACATTTAGCGCTTTTGTTTTTTCAATGTTTTTCCTTTATATTATATAGCATGCTATAGATTATGCTTACTTTGTGCTCTATATAGCTCTAATTGCAGTGCTTTTCGTATTTGTTGTAAAGTGTTCGAAATTAGTACATTTAGCGCTTTTGTTTTTTCCATGTTTTTCCTTTATATTATATAGCATGTTATAGATTATACTTACTTTGTGCTCTATATAGTTCTAATTGCAATGCTTTTCGTATTTGTTGTAGAGTGTTCGAAATTAGTACATTTAGCGCTTTTGTTTTTTCAATGTTTTTCCTTTATATTATATAGCATGCTATAGATTATGCTTACTTTGTGCTCTTTATATAGTTCTAAATGCAATGCTTTTCGTATTTGTTGTAGAGTGTTCGAAATTAGTATATTTAGCGCTTTTGTTTTTTCAATGTTTTTCCTTTATATTATATAGCATGCTATAGATTATGCTTACTTTGTGCTCTCTATATAGTTCTAAATGCATTGCTTTTCGTATTTGTTGTAGAGTGTTCGAAATTAGTACATTTAGCGCTTTTCTTTTTTCTATGTGTTTCCTTTATATTATATAGCATGCTATAGATTATGCTTACTTTGTGCTCTATATAGCTCTAATTGCAGTGCTTTTCGTATTTGTTGTAGAGTGTTCGAAATTAGTACATTTAGCGCTTTTGTTTTTTCAATGTTTTTCCTTTATATTATATAGCATGCTATAGATTATGCTTACTTTGTGCTCTATATAGTTCTAATAGCAATGCTTTTCGTATTTGTTGTAAAGTGTTCGAAATTAGTACATTTAGCGCTTTTCTTTTTTCTATGTGTTTCCTTTATATTATATAGCATGCTATAGATTATGCTTACTTTGTGCTCTATATAGCTCTAATTGCAGTGCTTTTCGTATTTGTTGTAGAGTGTTCGAAATTAGTACATTTAGCGCGTTTGTTTTTTCAATGTTTTTCCTTTATATTATATAGCATGTTATAGATTATGCTTACTTTGTGCTCTATATAGCTCTAATTGCAGTGCATTTCGTATTTGTTGTAGAGTGTTCGAAATTAGTACATTTAGCGCTTTTGTTTTTTCAATGTTTTTCCTTTATATTATATAGCATGCTATAGATAATGCTTACTTTGTGCTCTCTATATAGTTCTAAATGCATTGCTTTTCGTATTTGTTGTAGAGTGTTCGAAATTAGTACATTTAGCGCTTTTCTTTTTTCTATGTGTTTCCTTTATATTATATGCATGCTATAGATTATGCTTACTTTGTGCTCTATATAGCTCTAATTGCAGTGCTTTTCGTATTTGTTGTAGAGTGTTCGAAATTAGTACATTTAGCGCTTTTGTTTTTTCAATGTTTTTCCTTTATATTATATAGCATGCTATAGATTATGCTTACTTTGTGCTCTATATAGTTCTAATTGCAATGCTTTTCGTATTTGTTGTAAAGTGTTCGAAATTAGTACATTTAGCGCTTTTGTTTTTTCTATGTGTTTCCTTTATATTATATAGCATGCTATAGATTATGCTTACTTTGTGCTCTATATAGCTCTAATTGCAGTACTTTTCGTATTTGTTGTAGAGTGTTCGAAATTGTACATTTAGCGCGTTTGTTTTTTCATTGTTTTTCCTTTATATTATATAGCATGTTATAGATTATACTTACTTTGTGCTCTATATAGTTCTAATTGTAATGCTTTTCGTATTTGTTGTAGAGTGTTCGAAATTAGTACATTTAGCGCTTTTGTTTTTTCTATGTGTTTCCTTTATATTATATAGCATGCTATTGATTATGCTTACTTTGTGCTCTATATAATTCTAATTGCAATGCTTTTCGTATTTGTTGTAAAGTGTTCGAAATTAGTACATTTAGCGCTTTTGTTTTTTCTATGTGTTTCCTCTATATTATAAAGCATGCTATAGATTATGCTTACTTTGTGCTCTCTATATAGTTCTAAATGCAATGCTTTTCGTATTTGTTGTAGAGTGTTCGAAATTAGTACATTTAGCGCTTTTGTTTTTTCAATGTTTTTCCTTTATATTATAAAGCATGCTATAGATTATGCTTACTTTGTGCTCTCTATATAGTTCTAAATGCATTGCTTTTCGTATTTGTTGTAGCGTGTTCGAAATTAGTACATTTAGCGCTTTTCTTTTTTCTATGTGTTTCCTTTATATTATATAGCATGCTATAGATTATGCTTACTTTGTGCTCTATATAGCTCTAATTGCAGTGCATTTCGTATTTGTTGTAGAGTGTTCGAAATTAGTACATTTAGCGCTTTTGTTTTTTCAATGTTTTTCCTTTATATTATATAGCATGCTATAGATTATGCTTACTTTGTGCTCTCTATATAGTTCTTAATGCATTGCTTTTCGTATTTGTTGTAGAGTGTTCGAAATTAGCACATTTAGCGCTTTCTTTTTTCTATGTGTTTCCTTTATATTATATAGCATGCTATAGATTATGCTTACTTTGTGCTCTATATAGCTCTAATTGCAGTGCTTTTCGTATTTGTTGTAGAGTGTTCGAAATTAGTACATTTAGCGCTTTTGTTTTTTCAATGTTTTTCCTTTATATTATATTGCATGCTATAGATTATGCTTACTTTGTGCTCTATATAGCTCTAATTGCAGTGCTTTTCGTATTTGTTGTAGAGTGTTCGAAATTAGTACATTTAGCGCTTTTGTTTTTTCAATGTTTTTCCTTTATATTATAAAGCATGCTATAGATTATGCTTACTTTGTGCTCTCTATATAGTTCTAAATGCATTGCTTTTCGTATTTGTTGTAGAGTGTTCGAAATTAGCACATTTAGCGCTTTTCTTTTTTCTATGTGTTTCCTTTATATTATATAGCATGCTATAGATTATGCTTACTTTGTGCTCTATATAGCTCTAATTGCAGTGCTTTTCGTATTTGTTGTAGAGTGTTCGAAATTAGTACATTTAGCGCTTTTGTTTTTTCAATGTTTTTCCTTTATATTATATAGCATGCTATAGATTATGCTTACTTTGTGCTCTATATAGTTCTAATAGCAATGCTTTTCGTATTTGTTGTAAAGTGTTCGAAATTTGTACATTTAGCGCTTTTGTTTTTTCTATGTGTTTCCTTTATATTATATAGCATGCTATAGATTATGCTTACTTTGTGCTCTATATAGCTCTAATTGCAGTGCTTTTCGTATTTGTTGTAGAGTGTTCGAAATTAGTACATTTAGCGCGTTTGTTTTTTCAATGTTTTTCCTTTATATTATATAGCATGTTATAGATTATACTTACTTTGTGCTCTCTATATCGTTCTAAATGCAATGCTTTTCGTATTTGTTGTAGAGTGTTCGAAATTAGTACATTTAGCGCTTTTGTTTTTTCAATGTTTTTCCTTTATATTATAAAGCATGCTATAGATTATGCTTACTTTGTGCTCTCTATATAGTTCTAAATGCATTGCATTTCGTATTTGTTGTAGAGTGTTCGAAATTAGTACATTTAGCGCTTTTCTTTTTTCTATGTGTTTCCTTTATATTATATAGCATGCTATAGATTATGCTTACTTTGTGCTCTATATAGCTCTAATTGCAGTGCTTTTCGTATTTGTTGTAGAGTGTTCGAAATTAGTACATTTAGCGCTTTTGTTTTTTCAATGTTTTTCCTTTATATTATATAGCATGCTATAGATTATGCTTACTTTGTGCTCTATATAGTTCTAATTGCAATGCTTTTCGTATTTGTTGTAAAGTGTTCGAAATTAGTACATCTAGCGCTTTTGTTTTTTCTATGTGTTTCCTTTATATTATATAGCATGCTATAGATTATGCTTACTTTGTGCTCTATATAGCTCTAATTGCAGTGCTTTTCGTATTTGTTGTAGAGTGTTCGAAATTAGTACATTTAGCGCGTTTGTTTTTTCAATGTTTTTCCTTTATATTATAGAGCATGTTATAGATTATGCTTACTTTGTGCTCTATATAGCTCTAATTGCAGTGCATTTCGTATTTGTTGTAGAGTGTTCGAAATTAGTACATTTAGCGCTTTTGTTTTTTCAATGTTTTTCCTTTATATTATATAGCATGCTATAGATAATGCTTACTTTGTGCTCTCTATATAGTTCTAAATGCATTGCTTTTCGTATTTGTTGTAGAGTGTTCGAAATTGGTACATTTAGCGCTTTTCTTTTTTCTATGTGTTTCCTTTATATTATATTGCATGCTATAGATTATGCTTACTTTGTGCTCTATATAGCTCTAATTGCAGTGCTTTTCGTATTTGTTGTAGAGTGTTCGAAATTAGTACATTTAGCGCTTTTGTTTTTTCAATGTTTTTCCTTTATATTATATAGCATGCTATAGATTATGCTTACTTTGTGCTCTATATAGCTCTAATTGCAGTGCTTTTCGTATTTGTTGTAAAGTGTTCGAAATTAGTACATTTAGCGCTTTTGTTTTTTCAATGTTTTTCCTTTATATTATATAGCATGTTATAGATTATACTTACTTTGTGCTCTATATAGTTCTAATTGCAATGCTTTTCGTGTTTGTTGTAGAGTGTTCGAAATTAGTACATTTAGCGCTCTTGTTTTTTCAATGTTTTTCCTTTATATTATATAGCATGCTATAGATTATGCTTACTTTGTGCTCTCTATATAGTTCTAAATGCAATGCTTTTCGTATTTGTTGTAGAGTGTTCGAAATTAGTATATGTAGACAAAAAAATTGTGTTATATTTTTATAAACACAAAATTTGTACAAATTATATTTGTATTTAAATTTAATGCGGGTCCTATTCTCTATTCGGATCCTTTGATTCTCTCTCCGGGTCGATCCATTTTTCAACTTGGTTTTCGATGGCTTCTTTGACCCGAAGGGATTTTGGTCTTCGGTTTGACTTCGCCGGCTTTTGAAGGACTTTGGTATCCATGTTGGCGATTTTGATCGTCGGCTTTGGATTGATGCCTCCTTTGGATGATCCGACGGGATTTGATCTTTGAGGGAGAGATTTGGTGCTCCATAACGCTTTTGGCGGCGTGTCCCTTTGACTTTTGGATCGAAGAGGGCTGAGTTGTTGCTTTGGTGAAGAATGCGATGAACATCTTCAAGCTTTGGGAGCGGCTTTGGAGGCTCTTCCTTGGATTTGATGGATTCCTCGATAGCTTTGAGAGATTTGATCCTTCCTCCGGCTCGGACATACGACGAAGAACGTTAACTTCATCGATTCGTCAACCAATATTGGATCATTTGTCCAAATCGGTGACTTTTCGACGAAGAACGCTTCGAAGGACACGAAGAACAATGAAGAACATTGCAAAGAGTCTAGAGAGACTTACCCTTGCGCGAGTCTTCAAATGAACTTCGGTGTCTAAATGAATTGGCCAAGGCTCCTATTTATAGGGGAGGGTGGCATTGGCTTCCTTTTCGGATGGTGCTACGTGGATGGAAAGATTTTATAATCTTTCCTTTTCCCTCGGATGCCGTTTTCCATTTTTGACGGATTTGATTATGCACCTTCCTTTCTCGTCAAAATCTTTATATCATTGCCTTTTTTGGAAGATATTAATTTATATACTTCCTTTATTGACAAGATTTTATATCATTGCCTTGTTTGGAAGATATAATTTATATACTTCCTTTATTGACAAGATTAATTTATTTTGCTGTCAAATTTATTATGGCTCTATTTATGCACGTAATATTTGTACGATATCTTCCATTTTAAGCAGATTTTGCATTAATGGTTGATATTTATTGTACAAAAATTAACATATGTGCATAATTAAATACCATATATTTATTTTATTGGAATTTTATTTTCTTCCAAAATACATGATATTTAATTGATTTTAGACATATATTTTTAGTGTCTACAAAATGCCCCCTCGAGACTTGTTTAAGCCGACGCAAAATGTTTAAGGCGTGAACGAGTCTCGAAACATAGAAAAAGAATTTTTTTTTTTTTTTTTTTTTTTAATGGCGTTTTTTTTTTTGCCATTTTTTTTTTTGCATTTTTTTTTTGTAAATGGCGTTTTTGCCATTTTTTTATGCAATTTTTTTTTTTTTTTTGCAAAATTCTTTTTTTTTTTTTTCTTTTTTTTTTAATGGCGTTTTTGCCTTTTTTTTTTTTTTTTTTTTTTTTTTTTTTTTTTTGCAAAATTGACATTTTTTTTTTTTTGCAAAATTCTCTTTTTTTTTTTTTTTTTAAATGGCGTTTTTGCCAAAAAATTTTATATATATATACATATCATATATATATATTCTTTCCTTTATTCTTTGTTTTTATTTTTATCTTCCTTCCTTTTTTTTATTTCCTTATCTTCTTCCTTCCCTTATACATGTCTTTCCATATCTCAATTTTTTTAGACACTATATAAACCCCTCACCATGAGAGAACTTTATCATTCTCAACTTCTCACAATTTTGATTTCTCTCATTCTAGGGTAGGCTTATTTCTCTTGTGTTGTTTTTTTTTTTTTTTTTTTTTTTATCTTTTGATCTTTGCTTATATATATATTTTTTTGTAGACGAGATGGCTTACTTCAAGGATGTCTCCTCCCCCTCTGGAAACGCCGAGTTGGTGATTTGCGAGTTTGAAGGTCAACCGCTGGACAAGGCGACTCGTCTATTGGTGCATCCACCACTCATAGGACGCGGAGCTGCTCGCCCTCGCTTGGAGGTCCCAAATTTCCCAAAGACGTGGTCTCGGAATGTCGCTGGCGGAAAGCATACCTTGCAATCCTCACTTCATCAACACGTGTCAAACGATGTTCTTCCACTTCCAACCTTGGGGCGGCGGATCATGGATGGGGCGTGCGTTTGGAATGGTCTTCCTTCTTTTGATGGCAACTTTTCGTACGTGGCCGGCTATTGGGAATGGGCGGAGGATGTGCTGGATCGATGCGAGATTCCACTAAAGAGAGGATGCATTTACGATGCGGTCTATGCTTCCTTGTTCTCCTACGACTATTCTCCGGAGATCGTCAAGGCCGTTTGCGAGGCGTGGTGTCCCAAAACCAACACCCTTTTGACTGCCGCCGGTGAAGTGTCGATCTCTCTCCGTGACTTGGCGTCCTTGGCGGGCCTCCCCATACTCGGCTCATTTTACGAAGAGGTGGTACCAAGCGCAAAGGAGCTATATGGCAGTAAAGAGGATAGGAAGCTGGTTCCCCGTTCGTGCCGATACCTGTTGCATGCCTATCACCTTCTTCGGAGTCGTGACAAAGGTCGACGTGGCGTCCGCACAACCGACTGGATTTCTTTTTGGTGCGAAAAGACCGTCAAATACGAGCGTCCTCAAATTCGTCGTGGCAAGGAGTCTACTCGTTCTTCTCGGCCTGATGCGACTTACAATCCTACCGGAGAGATTGGTGCCCACGAGCCATGGTCGAAGGCGCAGGAGTCATCTTTTGCCAAACTCAAAGTTGGACGGGAGCACCTTGAGGAGACTTTTCTCGCAGCGTTCCTTTCTTGTTGGCTTTGCATCTTTGTGCTTCCGCTCGACGATGTTGGTTTGATACGTCCTTCGACTTTCAAGATGGCAAGTGTCCTAGCGTCGGGATTTCCAGTAAGCTTGGCCATTCCAGTCTTAACCAGTATTTATAGGGGGCTAAACCAGATCGCGGATTCATCATGTCCTGGGAAAGTTCGGTCGACAATTCCTCTCCACTTTTTGACCGGATGGATCGCTGAGTATTTTCAGACCCACTACGGCGTATGGAAGGGAATCCGTGGTCCGGGGATGGTGAAGCACTCCGGGGCTGTTAGTGCTCGTGCGTATAGAGCAGATGTTGCATGCCGAAAGATTTTACGCGGTGACTACTTTCGTTGGGCTTGCACCATGATCACGAAAGATTTCGACGTACGGTTTGTTGATGACGGGAAGCGCGAAGACTACGAGCAAGAATACTTCATCTCCATTCGCTCTTGTTTTCTGACTTTGCGGGATGGATTTCGATGCTTCGTGGAGCCGTATAGTCCCCACCGTTTTTGCCGTCAATTTGGTTTTTTCCAAGAGATTCCCGGAGTTCTTTTGAAAGACGTCCGTTGCTGCGCTTTTGAGGAAGGCTATCAACATTGGCACCAAAGTACTTACTTGAAATCTTCAGCCGAAGTTATTCTTCCACGCATTCCTGCGATTCCGAGGGGATTTTCTTCCGACGTATACAAGAAGTGGTGGACTCAAGTTTGCGGGTCTTTCTTGGATAAGTATATCCCGCCGGTACAAAAGACCACCGATCAGACCAAGCCATCGGATAAAGCTCGAAAAATGCCGCTACTTATCTCGGGTGTTCCTGAGAGGAACAATGGAAATTCAAGTACTCACAATGTCGGTTCTTCAAAGCGGACGGTACCCTCGGTCTCTGAACGAAGCAGTAGTGAGCATGATGTTCATTGGAAGCGAGCTCGTCGAGATCCTCATATCATCAACCCGTCAAGTCCTCGTTCGAGCCGACACCATTCTTCGAGCAATTTCGCGAGAGAGGTAACTTCTATCTCTCTTTTTCTCTCTTTTTTTTTTTTTTTTTTTTTTTGACATGATCCGTTTTTTTTTTTATCCCCTTTTTCAGTTGGAGCAAAGAATCCCGAGTATGGATGAAAAGATGGCGAGCCGAGATTCTATTGTTGAGGTGATTGGAGAAAGCAGAGGTGTTTGCAATAAGCAAGTAAAGGATGCTCCAACCAAGCCAATAGTTGTTCATTCCGTTGTGCCCGCGGTTTCAGAATTCTGTGGCGCGAATTTTGTGAAAGAGATCCAACGCGAATATATAGGAAAAGTATGGTCGGATCTTCGGGGTAAGCTTTTGAGGACACCAGCTCGTTTGCTTTCCTCGATTAAGGACGAGGTTGATGTAGTGCTCCAATCAATGAAAAGCTTTCAGTATTCTGACATTTCTCATATTGAGGACCGAGTCAAGGCCCTTTTTGATGACGCTGCATCTTTTGATGAGGCATGTTCTGACTCGATCGACGCCGTATCCTTAGCGGCTCGTAACCAACAGATTTCCGAGATCAAAGATCGACTGTCGCACCTTGAGACGAGGCATGTTGAGGAGTGCGAAGCTATTAAGGAGTTAGAGGGGTGTGTGGAGAATATTGACGTGAAGCTTCGCTCTTTACAAGAGCAAAAAAGAGAGAATATTTCCCTTATTAAGCGACGTCAAGGAGTTAATGAGAATATCACCATTCAAATTGCTGAAGTCAAGGATGAACTCGCCGCTGTAGAGAATGTCCCCGCGCAAGACGAAGAATACTTAAAAAGCTTAGAAGAGTTGTTGGATATTAGCAAAGAAGAGTTGTATAATCTTAATGTTTAAGATCAATTTGTACTCTTCATTTTGATTGCCAATCAATAAATTTAAATTCTCTCTTCTTTTTTTTTTTTTTTTTTTTTTTTTTTTTTTTTTTTTTTTTACCCAAATCCTTTATCACTTATTTATTTATTTCTTTATTTATTTGACTGAACTTGAAGGTATATCTCAAGCTGCCTACGTACCCGGTAAAGGGATCAAGTCATAACGTAGTTCAAAGCAACTTGAATTTGCTTTTATTGTTATTTTGCAGTTTATCCTCATGCTAAGGAGTCTTGATTTGATTTGAAGGTCTCACGCATAATATCTTTTGAGGAACCTCCCGTTGATTGGCCCTATCCGGAGTCCGTCTTGAGATGTCAACTTGTATGCACCATTCGTGTAAACCTGAGTGACGACGTAGGGTCCATCCCACTTGGATAAAAATTTATTTCCCGAACGAAAGTTGATCACAATGGGCCTTCTCACAGCAAGAACCAAGTCCCCGATTTGAAAGGATCGTGATTTGACTTTTTTATTGTAAGCTCGAGACAATCGTGCTTGATAACACTCCAGTCTTTGTTGAGCTTGTAGTCTTTTCTCGTCGAGAGCCTCTAGCTCTTCGAGTCTTAATCTGACATTTTCTTCAGTCGTCAATTCTTCCTGGAGAGCGATCCTTAGTGAAGGAATTTGTCTTTCCAATGGGAGGACAGCTTCGACCCCATATACAAGTGAGTATGGTGTCGCTTGTGTTGGAGTGCGGAATGTAGTACGATAGGCCCACAAAGCTTCACCAATGCGGTCATGCCAATCTCTTTTTGATTTGGAGACAACCTTTTTCAGCAAGTTACAAAGTGTTTTATTGAATGCCTCTGCGAGTCCATTTGCCGGTGCATAATACATTGAGGACTTCTTTTGTTGAAAGCCAAACTTTTCACAAAGCTTGTCGATGTGAGTATTGGCAAAAGATCTTCCATTATCAGTGATGATACACCGAGGAACCCCATAACGGTAAATGATGTTGACTCGTATGAAGTCAGCTACCGTCTCCTTTTTGACTTCTTTCAAAGGAACTGCTTCTGCCCATTTGGAGAAGTAGTCTGTTGCGGCCAAGATATAGAGATGTCCAGCGGACGACTTTGTGAGTGGTCCTACAACGTCCATGCCCCAGGTATCGAATGGCCACGAAGCAATAGTTGGGTGCAATGGTTCCGGTGGTTGATTGATAAAGTTAGCATGGAATTGACACGGTTGGCAGCTCCGTGCGAATTCTATACAGTCTTTAACCATGGTTGGCCAATAATACCCCATCCTCTTTATTCGGAAGTGTAACTTTGGGCCAGCTTGATGAGCTCCACAGATTCCGGCATGAGTTTCCTCCATAGCTTGTTTGGCTTGATGATTGCCGAGGCATCGAAGGAACATGTTCTCGAACGACCGACGATAGAGTATGCCGTTGAAGTAGGCGTAGCGTGCAGCTCTTCTTCGGATATCTGCTCGTCTGCGCGGGTCACTCGGGAGCTTGTCATATTTTAAGAAATCTAATATTGGTTGCCGCCAATCTTCTTCTTCTTCTTCAATTTCAAACACCTCGATGAGGTGATTTACTTCTTTTTCAACACATTCTTCTTCTTCATACTTGCAGGAATCCACCCAAACTTTGCGTATCGGAATATACACCTGTTGATCCGGGATGGATAGAGTCGATGCCAATTTAGCCAGGCGTCAGCTTGCCCATTCTCTTTCCTTGGGACATATTCAATAGAGACATCCCCGAGCAACTCAATGAGTGCCTTAGCATACTTTAAGTAAGGCATTAGTTCTGGTTTCTTCACTTCAAACTCTCCAGTGATTTGATTTACAACCAGCTTGGAATCCCCGTATACTTGAAGTTGGCGTTGCTTGATATCTACCGCCATTTTTAGGCCGAGGATGAGTGCTTGATACTCAGCCACATTATTTGAACACTTTTCTTTTAAGGCAAAAGAGTATGGAAGGACTTCTCCTTGTGATGTGACAAATATTACTCCGGCTCCAGCTCCATTTTTGTGTGATGAGCCGTCAAAATACATTTTCCATGGTGGGGTGATTTCGAGAAAAAGCGCGTCTTCATCAGGGAAGTCGTCAGACAACTCCCATTCAGCGGGGATGGGATGATCAGCAAGGAAGTCAGCCAATATTTGTCCTTTTACAGCTTTCTGTGGTACATATATGATTTCGAATTGTTGCAGCTGCAGGTACCACCTCTCGAGTCGATCAGAAAGGACAGGCTTTGACATGACATATTTCAAGGGATTTGCTTTGGACACCAACCGGATAGTGTGCGCTTGGAAGTAATGCTTCAACTTTTTTATGGCGAAGATGAGCGCCAAGCATATCTTTTCCACCGGTGAATAATTTAGTTCATTTGGTGTCATCATTCTGCTGAGGTAGTAGAGGGCATTTTCTTTCCCTTTATTGGCTTCCTGTGCTAACAAGGCTCCAACTGAACGCTCTTGTGCAGCGATGTAAAGCGTCAACGGATGTCCAGGAATTGGGGCTGTCAGCACTGGTGGTTTTGTCAAGTAGTCTTTGATACTTTGGAATGCCTTCTTGCATGCTTCATCCCAATGGAAAGGCACTCCCTTCTTCATGATTCGGCTGAAAGGTTGACATCGTCCAGCGAGGTTAGAGATAAATCTTCTTATATATGCTAATTTTCCTTGTAAGCTTTTTAGCTCGTGGATGTTACGAGGCTCAGGCATTTTTGTGATGGCATCTATCTTTGCCTGTTCAATCTCAATTCCACGACTATGGACAATGAATCCGAGGAATTTTCCGGAGGTGACTCCAAAAGCGCATTTGAGAGGATTCATTTTTAATTGGTAGCGCCTCAACCTTTCAAAAACCTTTCTTAAGTCTTGCAGGTGATCTTCTTTTCTCTTGGATTTGACAACCAAGTCGTCAACATAGCACTCTACATTTTTGTGTAGCATGTCATCAAAGATCTTTTGCATTGCTCTTTGGTAGGTTGCCCCAGCATTTTTCAATCCGAAAGGCATAACTTTGTAACAGTAGATACCTTTCGGTGTACGAAAGGCGGTTAACTCTTCGTCTTCAGGTGCCATACGAATTTGGTTATATCCAGATGATCCATCCATAAAAGAAAGCGCTTCATGTCCTGTCGTTGCATCAATCATCAATTCAGTTATGGGTAAAGGAAAATCATCTTTTGGGCATGCTTCGTTTAAATCTCGGAAATCCACACAAACTCGGATTTGTCCATTCTTTTTCTTTACAGGCACGATGTTGGAAATCCATTGGGGGTATTTGACTTCCCGGATGAACCCCACTTCAATGAGTTTGTTGACTTCATTTTCTATTTGAGGGATGAGTTCAGGACGGAATCTTCGTTGTGCTTGCTTCACAGAGCGAGCTCCTTTCTTCACACCTAGATGGTGGACCGCAACTTTCGGGTCTAAGCCGGGCATTTCTTTATATGACCAAGCGAAGACATCTTGGAATTCGTTGAGAAGTCGGATGTAGGCATTCATATCATCCTCACCCAGCTCTTTGTTGACATAGACAGGTCTTGGGTGATCTTCATTTCCCAAGTTGACTTCTTCTAACTCGTCCACTGCAGCTTTGATACCTTCTTCGAGCGCGGCGGGTGCATTTCCTGCATCTTCTTCAATCATTGTTTCTTCTCCCCCTTCAGTGATGTAGCAGGATGATGCAACACTTTCTTCATTATCTTCTTTGGGTTTGGTGAAGACAACGGTTTGCCATTTAGCCTTTAAAACTTTACCGCAATGTATCGTCATTTTTGTTTGACGCGTCATGCGGGATGGAAAGCGGCTCTTGATTTCTTCATCCATCTCCACATATTTTGTTGATGTGGAATTCGTCTTGTTTTTCTCTTTATTGATCTTTGGTCCTAACCTTGTGAAGACAGAAGGTTTTAGCCTCTCGAAAACCGATACTCTTGCATTCTTCCCCTTTTGAGGTGAATTGGAAGACAAAGTCTCGCTTTCGGTGATATGATGATTTGCAGCCCTTTTGATAGCGATGCGTACGGGAGCTTGTGGCATGTACCCAAGACCAGCCCTCGAACCTTGGGTTGTCTGTGGTGGTAACTTTCCCAGCAGTGATTCCTCATTTGGATTATATCCAGCTTTTGTGAGAAGTTTGTAGGCTTTTGGGCCAAAGCTTTTGTCCTTTTGCAATCGCATAGCCTCTATTTTTTCCTCTTTTCCATTCCTTGTCTGTGATGGGGGGATTGGGTTGAGTGGGGTCTTCGGAAGAGTCAAATCTTTTAGAGGCTCAATTAATGAGTCTGCAGAACCTGAGGCAGGTGTTTTTTCTTTATCTCTTAACTTTGCCCCCAAGTTTGGTTGTGGTGCTTTGACATCTTCATGTACCTTGGATTTTTTTGCTTCTGTAGAGAAATATTTGGCGTCCGCAAAGTGTGACTCGGCTTCTGCATATGGCTTTGTGTCTCCAAGAACTTTCTTTGTCACTCCATTTTGAGCGTATTTGAAGCATTGGTGCCACGTTGATGGAACTACACCATTCTCATGTATCCATGGTCTTCCCAAAAGAACGTTGAAAGATGTCTTTGCGTCTATCACGTAGAACAAAGGGTTAGTTTCCATTTCATCGATTAAGAGTCTCAATCTTATGGTGCCAAGTGCTCTTTGCCCCTCTTGATTGTATCCATGTATTGTCATACGACTCTCGAACAACTGATCTACTGGTATTCCCAATTTTTGCAATGTGTATAGAGGAAGGACATTGACTGCAGCTCCTCCGTCTAAGAATATCCGGTTAATCCTTTGTTCATGGATATAACCCACGACCAGTAATGGACGATTATGGGGTTTGGATCCTAACACCAAATCTTCATCAGTGAAAGTTATCGTGGCACATTCTTCACTCGATTTGTCTCTGATCGCCTTGCCACCTTTCTCGGTAGTGAGACAATATGATTCTTTGTCTTTTATGTCAACTTCGAGAGACCCGAACATGATTGAAGTGACATTAACAGAAGCAGAATCGTCTTCAAGGGTGATCTTTCCTTCATGAGCCAACTCCATGACTTTGTCTTTAAAGATGAAACAGTTATGGATGGGATGTCCTACGACACGATGGTATTTGCAATATCTTGGGTCATCAACCTTTCCAGCTTCCTCCGGTCTTTTTGAATTCGGAAGTTCAATGAGGTTTTCTCTGAGTAGATCGTCAAAGATTCCCGAGACGTCAGAATCCAGGAAAGGATAAGTTTTGGATTGCAACTCTTTAAGGGTTGGCCTTGGCGGTCTTTCTGTCTGAGTTGATTGTCTTTTCCTTGCAACTTCCTTTTCTTTACTTTGGATCTTCATAGGTGCTTTGGTCGTCGCTTTTATGGCCAAGGCTTCTTTTCCAAAAGACTTGATAGGGGCGTTGTTCCCCTTCTTTGCGGCATCATATCTTTCGTATCTTTTTGCTTTTGAAGATTCTTGAACTGGTGGTCCGTGCATCCCGCTTGAAGCCATACTTAACTCCATGTCATGAGCGCGGGTAGCAAGTTCTTCGAAAGTGTGGGGTCGGATCCCTTGCAGGATGTATTTCAACCCCCAGTGCATTCCTTGGACGCACATCTCTATACCGGAGGCCTCAGACAACCGGTCTTTGCAGTTCAAGCTCAAACTCCTCCAGCGGTTGATGTAGTCGATTGCTGGTTCATCTTTCCATTGACGAGTATTGGTGAGTTCTGTCATACTGACGGTCCTTTTTGTGCTGTAGAACCGGTTCAAGAACTCGTACTCCAACTGCTCCCAACTGTCGATGGAACCAGCCTCCAGGTCGATATACCAGTCGAAGGCGTTGCCTTTTAATGACCGTACGAACTGCTTTACCAAGAGATCGCCGTATGTCCCAGCGTTGTTGCATGTTTCCATGAAGTGTGCCACATGCTGCTTTGGGTTGCCTTTGCCATCAAATTGTTGGAACTTTGGTGGTTGATATCCCAACGGCATCTTGAGGGCGTCGATCCTTGAAGTGTAAGGCTTGGCATACATATTTGTTGGCCTTGAACTTCCTTCAAACTCCCTTTTGAGAGCTCCTTTGATATACTCGTCAAGTTGGGATAGATGGATGAAAGAGTCAGATGATGTTTGAAACGGCATTGGTCCCGCCATTTTTTCTTTACCGTGGCGTTGATCCATGGATGTTTCTGCTTCATTTTGGGCCTCCGAAGCATTCTGGTTGGTTGGTTCCGGCTTGTCCAATTTTGCAAGCAGTTTTGCGATGACATTGTCTTGTTGCTGCATGTGTTGAGACATCCCTTCAACAACTTTGGCCAGTGCAACAAGTTGGTCTTCTATGTTTGAAGCGTTCGTGGTCATCACCGGGGCATAACTCGATGCGGTCGAACGAGTTGCAACTTCTTGAGGGGTGCCCGGTGCGGAGGTACTCTTGAAGCTTTCGTCCTCCTCATAGAGTGAGTTTTGCTCTGTGATTTTCGGATGTGCATCCTCGGAAAATGACAGTACTCTTTTAGCCATACTTCGTGTCATCACTCCAGCATTCATTGAAGCACTTGAGGTTCTTGATGTAGTAGCAGCGACTCCTTTGGCGGTGGCGGCTAGAGCAGCAGCTTTCGACACAGCATTGGAAGTCTTGATTTTGTAGGAAGCCATTGATCGTTTGAGAATTCGACGGAAAGAGAGATGAAAGGTAGAGATGTCCCACTGGGCGTGCCAAAAATCTGTAGACAAAAAAATTGTGTTATATTTTTATAAACACAAAATTTGTACAAATTATATTTGTATTTAAATTTAATGCGGGTCCTATTCTCTATTCGGATCCTTTGATTCTCTCTCCGGGTCGATCCATTTTTCCAATTTGGATTTGGGTGGCTTCTTTGATCCGAAGGGATTTTGGTCTTCGGTTTGACTTCGCCGGCTTTTGAAGGACTTTGGTATCCATGTTGGCGATTTTGATCGTCGGCTTTGGATTGATGCCTCCTTTGGATGATCCGACGGGATTTGATCTTTGAGGGAGAGATTTGGTGCTCCATAACGCTTTTGGCGGCGTGTCCCTTTGACTTTTGGATCGAAGAGGGCTGGTTTTGCTTTTATGAAGAACGCGACGAACATCTTCAAGCTTTGGGAGCGGCTTTGGAGGCTCTTCCTTGGATTTGATGGATTCCTCGATAGCTTTGAGAGATTTGATCCTTCCTCCGGCTCGGACATACGACGAAGAACGTTAACTTCATCGATTCGTCAACCAATATTGGATCATTTGTCCAAATCGGTGACTTTTCGACGAAGAACGCTTCGAAGGACACGAAGAACAATGAAGAACATTGCAAAGAGTCTAGAGAGACTTACCCTTGCGCGAGTCTTCAAATGAACTTCGGTGTCTAAATGAATTGGCCAAGGCTCCTATTTATAGGGGAGGGTGGCCTTGGCTTCCTTTTCGGATGGTGCCACGTGGATGGAAAGATTTTATAATCTTTCCTTTTCCCTCGGATGCCGTTTTCCATTTTTGACGGATTTGATTATGCACCTTCCTTTCTCGTCAAAATCTTTATATCATTGCCTTTTTTGGAAGATATTAATTTATATACTTCCTTTATTGACAAGATCTTTATATCATTGCCTTGTTTGGAAGATATTAATTTATATACTTCCTTTATTGACAAGATTAATTTATTTTGCTGCCAAATTTATTATGGCTCTATTTATGCACGTAATATTTGTACGATATCTTCCATTTTAAGCAGATTTTGCATTAATGGTTGATATTTATTGTACAAAAATTAACATATGTGCATAATTAAATACCATATATTTATTTTATTGGAATTTTATTTTCTTCCAAAATACATGATATTTAATTGATTTTAGACATATATTTTTAGTGTCTACAATATATTTAGCGCTTTTGTTGTTTCAATGTTTTTCCTTTATATTATAAAGCATGCTATAGATTATGCTTACTTTGTGCTCTCTATATAGTTCTAAATGCATTGCTTTTCGTATTTGTTGTAGAGTGTTCGAAATTAGTACATTTAGCGCTTTTGTTTTTTCAATGTTTTTCCTTTATATTATATAGCATGTTATAGATTATACTTACTTTGTGCTCTATATAGTTCTAATTGCAATGCTTTTCGTATTTGTTGTAGAGTGTTCGAAATTAGTACATTTAGCGCTTTTGTTTTTTCAATGTTTTTCCTTTATATTATATAGCATGCTATAGATTATGCTTACTTTGTGCTCTATATAGCTCTAATTGCAGTGCTTTTCGTATTTGTTGTAGAGTGTTCGAAATTAGTACATTTAGCGCGTTTGTTTTTTCATTGTTTTTCCTTTATATTATATAGCATGTTATAGATTATACTTACTTTGTGCTCTATATAGTTCTAATTGTAATGCTTTTCGTATTTGTTGTAGAGTGTTCGAAATTAGTACATTTAGCGCTTTTGTTTTTTCTATGTGTTTCCTTTATATTATATAGCATGCTATTGATTATGCTTACTTTGTGCTCTATATAATTCTAATTGCAGTGCTTTTCGTATTTGTTGTAAAGTGTTCGAAATTAGTACATTTAGCGCTTTTGTTTTTTCTATGTGTTTCCTCTATATTATAAAGCATGCTATAGATTATGCTTACTTTGTGCTTTCTATATAGTTCTAAATGCAATGCTTTTCGTATTTGTTGTAGAGTGTTCGAAATTAGTACATTTAGCGCTTTTGTTTTTTCAATGTTTTTCCTTTATATTATATAGCATGCTATAGATTATGCTTACTTTGTGCTCTATATAGTTCTAAATGCATTGCTTTTCGTATTTGTTGTAGAGTGTTCGAAATTAGTACATTTAGCGCTTTTGTTTTTTCTATGTGTTTCCTTTATATTATATAGCATGCTATAGATTATGCTTACTTTGTGCTCTATATAGCTCTAATTGCAGTGCTTTTCGTATTTGTTGTAGAGTGTTCGAAATTAGTACATTTAGCGCTTTTGTTTTTTCAATGTTTTTCCTTTATATTATATAGCATGCTATAGATTATGCTTACTTTGTGCTCTATATAGTTCTAATTGCAATGCTTTTCGTATTTGTTGTAGAGTGTTCGAAATTAGTACATTTAGCGCTTTTGTTTTTTCTATGTGTTTCCTTTATATTATATAGCATGCTATAGATTATCCTTACTTTGTGCTCTATATAGCTCTAATTGCAGTGCTTTTCGTATTTGTTGTAGAGTGTTCGAAATTAGTACATTTAGCGCTTTTGTTTTTTCAATGTTTTTCCTTTATATTATATAGCATGTTATAGATTATACTTACTTTGTGCTCTATAGTTCTAATTGAGTGCTTTTCGTATTTGTTGTAGAGTGTTCGAAATTAGTACATTTAGCGCTTTTTTTTTTCTATGTGTTTCCTTTATATTATATAGCATGCTATAGATTATGCTTACTTTGTGCTCTATATAGCTCTAATTGCAGTGCTTTTCGTATTTGTTGTAGAGTGTTCGAAATTAGTACATTTAGCGCTTTTGTTTTTTCAATGTTTTTCCTTTATATTATATAGCATGCTATAGATTATGCTTACTTTGTGCTCTCTATATAGTTCTAAATGCAATGCTTTTCGTATTTGTTGTAGAGTGTTCGAAATTAGTACATTTAGCGCTTTTGTTTTTTCAATGTGTTTCCTTTATATTATATAGCATGCTATAGATTATGCTTACTTTGTGCTCTATATAGCTCTAATTGCAGTGCTTTTCGTATTTGTTGTAGAGTGTTCGAAATTAGTACATTTAGCGCTTTTGTTTTTTCAATGTTTTTCCTTTATATTATATAGCATGCTATAGATTATGCTTACTTTGTGCTCTATATAGCTCTAATTGCAGTGCTTTTCGTATTTGTTGTAGAGTGTTCGAAATTAGTACATTTAGCGCTTTTGTTTTTTCAATGTTTTTCCTTTATATTATATAGCATGCTATAGATTATGCTTACTTTGTGCTCTATATAGTTCTAATTGCAATGCTTTTCGTATTTGTTGTAGAGTGTTCGAAATTAGTACATTTAGCGCTTTTGTTTTTTCTATGTGTTTCCTTTATATTATATAGCATGCTATAGATTATGCTTACTTTGTGCTCTATATAGTTCTAATTGCAATGCTTTTCGTATTTGTTGTAGAGTGTTCGAAATTAGTACATTTAGCGCTTTTGTTTTTTCAATGTTTTTCCTTTATATTATATAGCATGCTATAGATTATGCTTACTTTGTGCTCTCTATATAGTTCTAAATGCATTGCTTTTCGTATTTGTTGTAGAGTGTTCGAAATTAGTACATTTAGCGCTTTTGTTTTTTCTATGTGTTTCCTTTATATTATATAGCATGCTATAGATTATGCTTACTTTGTGCTCTATATAGTTCTAATTGCAATGCTTTTCGTATTTGTTGTAGAGTGTTCGAAATTAGTACATTTAGCGCTTTTGTTTTTTCAATGTGTTTCCTTTATATTATATAGCATGCTATAGATTATGCTTACTTTGTGCTCTCTATATAGTTCTAATTGCATGCTTTTCGTATTTGTTGTAGAGTGTTCGAAATTAGTACATTTAGCGCTTTTGTTTTTTCAATGTTTTTCCTTTATATTATATAGCATGCTATAGATTATGCTTACTTTGTGCTCTCTATATAGTTCTAATTGCAGTGCTTTTCGTATTTGTTGTAGAGTGTTCGAAATTAGTACATTTAGCGCTTTTGTTTTTTCAATGTTTTTCCTTTATATTATATAGCATGCTATAGATTATGCTTACTTTGTGCTCTATATAGTTCTAATTGCAGTGCTTTTCGTATTTGTTGTAGAGTGTTCGAAATTAGTACATTTAGCGCTTTTGTTTTTTCAATGTTTTTCCTTTATATTATATAGCATGCTATAGATTATGCTTACTTTGTGCTCTATATAGTTCTAATTGCATTGCTTTTCGTATTTGTTGTAGAGTGTTCGAAATTAGTACATTTAGCGCTTTTGTTTTTTCAATGTGTTTCCTTTATATTATATAGCATGCTATAGATTATGCTTACTTTGTGCTCTATATAGTTCTAATTGCAGTGCTTTTCGTATTTGTTGTAGAGTGTTCGAAATTAGTACATTTAGCGCTTTTGTTTTTTCAATGTTTTTCCTTTATATTATATAGCATGCTATAGATTATGCTTACTTTGTGCTCTATATAGTTCTAATTGCAATGCTTTTCGTATTTGTTGTAGAGTGTTCGAAATTAGTACATTTAGCGCTTTTGTTTTTTCAATGTTTTTCCTTTATATTATATAGCATGCTATAGATTATGCTTACTTTGTGCTCTATATAGTTCTAATTGCATGCTTTTCGTATTTGTTGTAGAGTGTTCGAAATTAGTACATTTAGCGCTTTTGTTTTTTCAATGTTTTTCCTTTATATTATATAGCATGCTATAGATTATGCTTACTTTGTGCTCTATATAGTTCTAATTGCAATGCTTTTCGTATTTGTTGTAGAGTGTTCGAAATTAGTACATTTAGCGCTTTTGTTTTTTCAATGTTTTTCCTTTATATTATATAGCATGCTATAGATTATGCTTACTTTGTGCTCTATATAGTTCTAATTGCAGTGCTTTTCGTATTTGTTGTAGAGTGTTCGAAATTAGTACATTTAGCGCTTTTGTTTTTTCAATGTTTTTCCTTTATATTATATAGCATGCTATAGATTATGCTTACTTTGTGCTCTATATAGTTCTAATTGCAGTGCTTTTCGTATTTGTTGTAGAGTGTTCGAAATTAGTACATTTAGCGCTTTTGTTTTTTCAATGTTTTTCCTTTATATTATATAGCATGTTATAGATTATACTTACTTTGTGCTCTATATAGTTCTAATTGCAATGCTTTTCGTATTTGTTGTAGAGTGTTCGAAATTAGTACATTTAGCGCTTTTGTTTTTTCAATGTTTTTCCTTTATATTATATAGCATGCTATAGATTATGCTTACTTTGTGCTCTATATAGTTCTAATTGCATGCTTTTCGTATTTGTTGTAGAGTGTTCGAAATTAGTACATTTAGCGCTTTTGTTTTTTCAATGTTTTTCCTTTATATTATATAGCATGCTATAGATTATGCTTACTTTGTGCTCTATATAGTTCTAATTGCAGTGCTTTTCGTATTTGTTGTAGAGTGTTCGAAATTAGTACATTTAGCGCTTTTGTTTTTTCAATGTTTTTCCTTTATATTATATAGCATGCTATAGATTATGCTTACTTTGTGCTCTATATAGTTCTAATTGCAGTGCTTTTCGTATTTGTTGTAGAGTGTTCGAAATTAGTACATTTAGCGCTTTTGTTTTTTCAATGTTTTTCCTTTATATTATATAGCATGCTATAGATTATGCTTACTTTGTGCTCTATATAGTTCTAATTGCATTGCTTTTCGTATTTGTTGTAGAGTGTTCGAAATTAGTACATTTAGCGCTTTTGTTTTTTCAATGTGTTTCCTTTATATTATATAGCATGCTATAGATTATGCTTACTTTGTGCTCTATATAGCTCTAATTGCAGTGCTTTTCGTATTTGTTGTAGAGTGTTCGAAATTAGTACATTTAGCGCTTTTGTTTTTTCAATGTTTTTCCTTTATATTATATAGCATGCTATAGATTATGCTTACTTTGTGCTCTATATAGTTCTAATTGCAATGCTTTTCGTATTTGTTGTAGAGTGTTCGAAATTAGTACATTTAGCGCTTTTGTTTTTTCAATGTGTTTCCTTTATATTATATAGCATGCTATAGATTATGCTTACTTTGTGCTCTATATAGTTCTAATTGCAGTGCTTTTCGTATTTGTTGTAGAGTGTTCGAAATTAGTACATTTAGCGCTTTTGTTTTTTCAATGTTTTTCCTTTATATTATATAGCATGCTATAGATTATGCTTACTTTGTGCTCTCTATATAGTTCTAATTGCAGTGCTTTTCGTATTTGTTGTAGAGTGTTCGAAATTAGTACATTTAGCGCTTTTGTTTTTTCAATGTTTTTCCTTTATATTATATAGCATGCTATAGATTATGCTTACTTTGTGCTCTATATAGTTCTAATTGCAGTGCTTTTCGTATTTGTTGTAGAGTGTTCGAAATTAGTACATTTAGCGCTTTTGTTTTTTCAATGTTTTTCCTTTATATTATATAGCATGTTATAGATTATACTTACTTTGTGCTCTATATAGTTCTAATTGCAGTGCTTTTCGTATTTGTTGTAGAGTGTTCGAAATTAGTACATTTAGCGCTTTTGTTTTTTCAATGTTTTTCCTTTATATTATATAGCATGCTATAGATTATGCTTACTTTGTGCTCTATATAGTTCTAATTGCAGTGCTTTTCGTATTTGTTGTAGAGTGTTCGAAATTAGTACATTTAGCGCTTTTGTTTTTTCAATGTTTTTCCTTTATATTATATAGCATGCTATAGATTATGCTTACTTTGTGCTCTATATAGTTCTAATTGCAGTGCTTTTCGTATTTGTTGTAGAGTGTTCGAAATTAGTACATTTAGCGCTTTTGTTTTTTCAATGTTTTTCCTTTATATTATATAGCATGCTATAGATTATGCTTACTTTGTGCTCTATATAGTTCTAATTGCAGTGCTTTTCGTATTTGTTGTAGAGTGTTCGAAATTAGTACATTTAGCGCTTTTGTTTTTTCAATGTTTTTCCTTTATATTATATAGCATGTTATAGATTATGCTTACTTTGTGCTCTATATAGTTCTAATTGCAGTGCTTTTCGTATTTGTTGTAGAGTGTTCGAAATTAGTACATTTAGCGCTTTTGTTTTTTCAATGTTTTTCCTTTATATTATATAGCATGCTATAGATTATGCTTACTTTGTGCTCTATATAGTTCTAATTGCATGCTTTTCGTATTTGTTGTAGAGTGTTCGAAATTAGTACATTTAGCGCTTTTGTTTTTTCAATGTTTTTCCTTTATATTATATAGCATGCTATAGATTATGCTTACTTTGTGCTCTATATAGTTCTAATTGCAGTGCTTTTCGTATTTGTTGTAGAGTGTTCGAAATTAGTACATTTAGCGCTTTTGTTTTTTCAATGTTTTTCCTTTATATTATATAGCATGCTATAGATTATGCTTACTTTGTGCTCTATATAGTTCTAATTGCATGCTTTTCGTATTTGTTGTAGAGTGTTCGAAATTAGTACATTTAGCGCTTTTGTTTTTTCAATGTGTTTCCTTTATATTATATAGCATGCTATAGATTATGCTTACTTTGTGCTCTATATAGTTCTAATTGCAGTGCTTTTCGTATTTGTTGTAGAGTGTTCGAAATTAGTACATTTAGCGCTTTTGTTTTTTCAATGTTTTTCCTTTATATTATATAGCATGCTATAGATTATGCTTACTTTGTGCTCTATATAGTTCTAATTGCAATGCTTTTCGTATTTGTTGTAGAGTGTTCGAAATTAGTACATTTAGCGCTTTTGTTTTTTCAATGTGTTTCCTTTATATTATATAGCATGCTATAGATTATGCTTACTTTGTGCTCTATATAGTTCTAATTGCAGTGCTTTTCGTATTTGTTGTAGAGTGTTCGAAATTAGTACATTTAGCGCTTTTGTTTTTTCAATGTTTTTCCTTTATATTATATAGCATGCTATAGATTATACTTACTTTGTGCTCTATATAGTTCTAATTGCAGTGCTTTTCGTATTTGTTGTAGAGTGTTCGAAATTAGTACATTTAGCGCTTTTGTTTTTTCAATGTTTTTCCTTTATATTATATAGCATGCTATAGATTATGCTTACTTTGTGCTCTATATAGTTCTAATTGCAGTGCTTTTCGTATTTGTTGTAGAGTGTTCGAAATTAGTACATTTAGCGCTTTTGTTTTTTCAATGTTTTTCCTTTATATTATATAGCATGTTATAGATTATGCTTACTTTGTGCTCTCTATATAGTTCTAATTGCATGCTTTTCGTATTTGTTGTAGAGTGTTCGAAATTAGTACATTTAGCGCTTTTGTTTTTTCAATGTTTTTCCTTTATATTATATAGCATGCTATAGATTATGCTTACTTTGTGCTCTCTATATAGTTCTAATTGCATGCTTTTCGTATTTGTTGTAGAGTGTTCGAAATTAGTACATTTAGCGCTTTTGTTTTTTCAATGTTTTCCTTTATATTATATAGCATGCTATAGATTATGCTTACTTTGTGCTCTCTATATAGTTCTAATTGCATGCTTTTCGTATTTGTTGTAGAGTGTTCGAAATTAGTACATTTAGCGCTTTTGTTTTTTCAATGTTTTTCCTTTATATTATATAGCATGCTATAGATTATGCTTACTTTGTGCTCTATATAGTTCTAATTGCAATGCTTTTCGTATTTGTTGTAGAGTGTTCGAAATTAGTACATTTAGCGCTTTTGTTTTTTCAATGTGTTTCCTTTATATTATATAGCATGCTATAGATTATGCTTACTTTGTGCTCTATATAGTTCTAATTGCAGTGCTTTTCGTATTTGTTGTAGAGTGTTCGAAATTAGTACATTTAGCGCTTTTTTTTTTTCAATGTTTTTCCTTTATATTATATAGCATGCTATAGATTATGCTTACTTTGTGCTCTATATAGTTCTAATTGCAGTGCTTTTCGTATTTGTTGTAGAGTGTTCGAAATTAGTACATTTAGCGCTTTTGTTTTTTCAATGTTTTTCCTTTATATTATATAGCATGTTATAGATTATGCTTACTTTGTGCTCTATATAGTTCTAATTGCAGTGCTTTTCGTATTTGTTGTAGAGTGTTCGAAATTAGTACATTTAGCGCTTTTGTTTTTTCAATGTTTTTCCTTTATATTATATAGCATGCTATAGATTATGCTTACTTTGTGCTCTATATAGTTCTAATTGCAGTGCTTTTCGTATTTGTTGTAGAGTGTTCGAAATTAGTACATTTAGCGCTTTTGTTTTTTCAATGTTTTTCCTTTATATTATATAGCATGCTATAGATTATGCTTACTTTGTGCTCTATATAGTTCTAATTGCAGTGCTTTTCGTATTTGTTGTAGAGTGTTCGAAATTAGTACATTTAGCGCTTTTGTTTTTTCAATGTTTTTCCTTTATATTATATAGCATGCTATAGATTATACTTACTTTGTGCTCTATATAGTTCTAATTGCAGTGCTTTTCGTATTTGTTGTAGAGTGTTCGAAATTAGTACATTTAGCGCTTTTGTTTTTTCAATGTTTTTCCTTTATATTATATAGCATGTTATAGATTATACTTACTTTGTGCTCTATATAGTTCTAATTGCAGTGCTTTTCGTATTTGTTGTAGAGTGTTCGAAATTAGTACATTTAGCGCTTTTGTTTTTTCAATGTTTTTCCTTTATATTATATAGCATGCTATAGATTATGCTTACTTTGTGCTCTATATAGTTCTAATTGCAGTGCTTTTCGTATTTGTTGTAGAGTGTTCGAAATTAGTACATTTAGCGCTTTTGTTTTTTCAATGTTTTTCCTTTATATTATATAGCATGCTATAGATTATGCTTACTTTGTGCTCTATATAGTTCTAATTGCAGTGCTTTTCGTATTTGTTGTAGAGTGTTCGAAATTAGTACATTTAGCGCTTTTGTTTTTTCAATGTTTTTCCTTTATATTATATAGCATGCTATAGATTATGCTTACTTTGTGCTCTATATAGTTCTAATTGCAGTGCTTTTCGTATTTGTTGTAGAGTGTTCGAAATTAGTACATTTAGCGCTTTTGTTTTTTCAATGTTTTTCCTTTATATTATATAGCATGCTATAGATTATGCTTACTTTGTGCTCTCTATATAGTTCTAATTGCAGTGCTTTTCGTATTTGTTGTAGAGTGTTCGAAATTAGTACATTTAGCGCTTTTGTTTTTTCAATGTTTTTCCTTTATATTATATAGCATGCTATAGATTATGCTTACTTTGTGCTCTATATAGTTCTAATTGCAGTGCTTTTCGTATTTGTTGTAGAGTGTTCGAAATTAGTACATTTAGCGCTTTTGTTTTTTCAATGTTTTTCCTTTATATTATATAGCATGCTATAGATTATGCTTACTTTGTGCTCTATATAGTTCTAATTGCAGTGCTTTTCGTATTTGTTGTAGAGTGTTCGAAATTAGTACATTTAGCGCTTTTGTTTTTTCAATGTTTTTCCTTTATATTATATAGCATGCTATAGATTATGCTTACTTTGTGCTCTATATAGTTCTAATTGCAGTGCTTTTCGTATTTGTTGTAGAGTGTTCGAAATTAGTACATTTAGCGCTTTTGTTTTTTCAATGTTTTTCCTTTATATTATATAGCATGCTATAGATTATGCTTACTTTGTGCTCTATATAGTTCTAATTGCAGTGCTTTTCGTATTTGTTGTAGAGTGTTCGAAATTAGTACATTTAGCGCTTTTGTTTTTTCAATGTTTTCCTTTATATTATATAGCATGCTATAGATTATGCTTACTTTGTGCTCTATATAGTTCTAATTGCAATGCTTTTCGTATTTGTTGTAGAGTGTTCGAAATTAGTACATTTAGCGCTTTTGTTTTTTCAATGTTTTTCCTTTATATTATATAGCATGCTATAGATTATGCTTACTTTGTGCTCTATATAGTTCTAATTGCAGTGCTTTTCGTATTTGTTGTAGAGTGTTCGAAATTAGTACATTTAGCGCTTTTGTTTTTTCAATGTTTTTCCTTTATATTATATAGCATGCTATAGATTATGCTTACTTTGTGCTCTATATAGTTCTAATTGCAGTGCTTTTCGTATTTGTTGTAGAGTGTTCGAAATTAGTACATTTAGCGCTTTTGTTTTTTCAATGTTTTCCTTTATATTATATAGCATGCTATAGATTATGCTTACTTTGTGCTCTATATAGTTCTAATTGCAGTGCTTTTCGTATTTGTTGTAGAGTGTTCGAAATTAGTACATTTAGCGCTTTTGTTTTTTCAATGTTTTTCCTTTATATTATATAGCATGTTATAGATTATACTTACTTTGTGCTCTATATAGTTCTAATTGCAATGCTTTTCGTATTTGTTGTAGAGTGTTCGAAATTAGTACATTTAGCGCTTTTGTTTTTTCAATGTTTTTCCTTTATATTATATAGCATGCTATAGATTATGCTTACTTTGTGCTCTATATAGTTCTAATTGCAGTGCTTTTCGTATTTGTTGTAGAGTGTTCGAAATTAGTACATTTAGCGCTTTTGTTTTTTCAATGTTTTTCCTTTATATTATATAGCATGCTATAGATTATGCTTACTTTGTGCTCTATATAGTTCTAATTGCAGTGCTTTTCGTATTTGTTGTAGAGTGTTCGAAATTAGTACATTTAGCGCTTTTGTTTTTTCAATGTTTTTCCTTTATATTATATAGCATGCTATAGATTATGCTTACTTTGTGCTCTATATAGTTCTAATGCAGTGCTTTTCGTATTTGTTGTAGAGTGTTCGAAATTAGTACATTTAGCGCTTTTGTTTTTTCAATGTTTTTCCTTTATATTATATAGCATGCTATAGATTATGCTTACTTTGTGCTCTATATAGTTCTAATTGCAGTGCTTTTCGTATTTGTTGTAGAGTGTTCGAAATTAGTACATTTAGCGCTTTTGTTTTTTCAATGTGTTTTCCTTTATATTATATAGCATGCTATAGATTATGCTTACTTTGTGCTCTATATAGTTCTAATTGCAGTGCTTTTCGTATTTGTTGTAGAGTGTTCGAAATTAGTACATTTAGCGCTTTTGTTTTTTCAATGTTTTTCCTTTATATTATATAGCATGCTATAGATTATGCTTACTTTGTGCTCTATATAGTTCTAATTGCAGTGCTTTTCGTATTTGTTGTAGAGTGTTCGAAATTAGTACATTTAGCGCTTTTGTTTTTTCAATGTTTTTCCTTTATATTATATAGCATGCTATAGATTATGCTTACTTTGTGCTCTATATAGTTCTAATTGCAATGCTTTTCGTATTTGTTGTAGAGTGTTCGAAATTAGTACATTTAGCGCTTTTGTTTTTTCAATGTTTTTCCTTTATATTATATAGCATGCTATAGATTATACTTACTTTGTGCTCTATATAGTTCTAATTGCAGTGCTTTTCGTATTTGTTGTAGAGTGTTCGAAATTAGTACATTTAGCGCTTTTGTTTTTTCAATGTTTTTCCTTTATATTATATAGCATGCTATAGATTATGCTTACTTTGTGCTCTATATAGTTCTAATTGCATGCTTTTCGTATTTGTTGTAGAGTGTTCGAAATTAGTACATTTAGCGCTTTTGTTTTTTCAATGTTTTTCCTTTATATTATATAGCATGCTATAGATTATGCTTACTTTGTGCTCTATATAGTTCTAATTGCAGTGCTTTTCGTATTTGTTGTAGAGTGTTCGAAATTAGTACATTTAGCGCTTTTGTTTTTTCAATGTTTTTCCTTTATATTATATAGCATGTTATAGATTATGCTTACTTTGTGCTCTATATAGTTCTAATTGCAGTGCTTTTCGTATTTGTTGTAGAGTGTTCGAAATTAGTACATTTAGCGCTTTTGTTTTTTCAATGTTTTTCCTTTATATTATATAGCATGCTATAGATTATGCTTACTTTGTGCTCTATATAGTTCTAATTGCAATGCTTTTCGTATTTGTTGTAGAGTGTTCGAAATTAGTACATTTAGCGCTTTTGTTTTTTCAATGTTTTTCCTTTATATTATATAGCATGCTATAGATTATGCTTACTTTGTGCTCTATATAGTTCTAATTGCAGTGCTTTTCGTATTTGTTGTAGAGTGTTCGAAATTAGTACATTTAGCGCTTTTGTTTTTTTCAATGTGTTTCCTTTATATTATATAGCATGCTATAGATTATGCTTACTTTGTGCTCTATATAGTTCTAATTGCAGTGCTTTTCGTATTTGTTGTAGAGTGTTCGAAATTAGTACATTTAGCGCTTTTTTTTTTCAATGTTTTTCCTTTATATTATATAGCATGCTATAGATTATGCTTACTTTGTGCTCTCTATATAGTTCTAATTGCAATGCTTTTCGTATTTGTTGTAGAGTGTTCGAAATTAGTACATTTAGCGCTTTTGTTTTTTCAATGTTTTTCCTTTATATTATATAGCATGCTATAGATTATGCTTACTTTGTGCTCTATATAGTTCTAATTGCAATGCTTTTCGTATTTGTTGTAGAGTGTTCGAAATTAGTACATTTAGCGCTTTTGTTTTTTCAATGTTTTTCCTTTATATTATATAGCATGCTATAGATTATGCTTACTTTGTGCTCTATATAGTCTAATTGCAATGCTTTTCGTATTTGTTGTAGAGTGTTCGAAATTAGTACATTTAGCGCTTTTGTTTTTTCAATGTTTTTCCTTTATATTATATAGCATGCTATAGATTATGCTTACTTTGTGCTCTATATAGTTCTAATTGCAGTGCTTTTCGTATTTGTTGTAGAGTGTTCGAAATTAGTACATTTAGCGCTTTTGTTTTCAATGTTTTTCCTTTATATTATATAGCATGCTATAGATTATGCTTACTTTGTGCTCTATATAGTTCTAATTGCATGCTTTTCGTATTTGTTGTAGAGTGTTCGAAATTAGTACATTTAGCGCTTTTGTTTTTTCAATGTTTTTCCTTTATATTATATAGCATGTTATAGATTATACTTACTTTGTGCTCTATATAGTTCTAATTGCAGTGCTTTTCGTATTTGTTGTAGAGTGTTCGAAATTAGTACATTTAGCGCTTTTGTTTTTTCAATGTTTTTCCTTTATATTATATAGCATGCTATAGATTATGCTTACTTTGTGCTCTATATAGTTCTAATTGCAGTGCTTTTCGTATTTGTTGTAGAGTGTTCGAAATTAGTACATTTAGCGCTTTTGTTTTTTCAATGTTTTTCCTTTATATTATATAGCATGCTATAGATTATGCTTACTTTGTGCTCTATATAGTTCTAATTGCAGTGCTTTTCGTATTTGTTGTAGAGTGTTCGAAATTAGTACATTTAGCGCTTTTGTTTTTTCAATGTTTTTCCTTTATATTATATAGCATGCTATAGATTATGCTTACTTTGTGCTCTATATAGTTCTAATTGCATTGCTTTTCGTATTTGTTGTAGAGTGTTCGAAATTAGTACATTTAGCGCTTTTGTTTTTTCAATGTTTTTCCTTTATATTATATAGCATGCTATAGATTATGCTTACTTTGTGCTCTATATAGTTCTAATTGCATGCTTTTCGTATTTGTTGTAGAGTGTTCGAAATTAGTACATTTAGCGCTTTTGTTTTTTCAATGTTTTTCCTTTATATTATATAGCATGCTATAGATTATGCTTACTTTGTGCTCTATATAGTTCTAATTAAGTGCTTTTCGTATTTGTTGTAGAGTGTTCGAAATTAGTACATTTAGCGCTTTTGTTTTTTCAATGTTTTTCCTTTATATTATATAGCATGCTATAGATTATGCTTACTTTGTGCTCTATATAGTTCTAATTGCAGTGCTTTTCGTATTTGTTGTAGAGTGTTCGAAATTAGTACATTTAGCGCTTTTGTTTTTTCAATGTTTTTCCTTTATATTATATAGCATGCTATAGATTATGCTTACTTTGTGCTCTATATAGTTCTAATTGCAATGCTTTTCGTATTTGTTGTAGAGTGTTCGAAATTAGTACATTTAGCGCTTTTGTTTTTTCAATGTTTTTCCTTTATATTATATAGCATGCTATAGATTATGCTTACTTTGTGCTCTATATAGTTCTAATTGCATGCTTTTCGTATTTGTTGTAGAGTGTTCGAAATTAGTACATTTAGCGCTTTTGTTTTTTCAATGTTTTTCCTTTATATTATATAGCATGCTATAGATTATCTTACTTTGTGCTCTATATAGTTCTAATTGCAATGCTTTTCGTATTTGTTGTAGAGTGTTCGAAATTAGTACATTTAGCGCTTTTGTTTTTTCAATGTGTTTCCTTTATATTATATAGCATGCTATAGATTATGCTTACTTTGTGCTCTATATAGTTCTAATTGCATGCTTTTCGTATTTGTTGTAGAGTGTTCGAAATTAGTACATTTAGCGCTTTGTTTTTTCAATGTTTTTCCTTTATATTATATAGCATGCTATAGATTATGCTTACTTTGTGCTCTATATAGTTCTAATGCAATGCTTTTCGTATTTGTTGTAGAGTGTTCGAAATTAGTACATTTAGCGCTTTTGTTTTTTCAATGTTTTCCTTTATATTATATAGATGCTATAGATTATGCTTACTTTGTGCTCTCTATATAGTTCTAATTGCATTGCTTTTCGTATTTGTTGTAGAGTGTTCGAAATTAGTACATTTAGCGCTTTTGTTTTTTCAATGTGTTTCCTTTATATTATATAGCATGCTATAGATTATGCTTACTTTGTGCTCTATATA
>NW_026137537.1:0-21164 GCF_009805555.1 Andrographis paniculata | reverse complement strand
GGTCGCGAATTCGCTGTTGTCTGCCGGGGCAGACATCGACAATGATCCTTTCGCAGATTCAACTACAGAATCCTTGTTACGAGTTCACTTTCTCTAAACGATAACGCTGACTGACTTCTCGCGTTGACGCGGGTTCGTCGGCGCCCGTTGTGCGAATCCTGTTCGGAATATACGGCTGACGAAGCATCCGTGACCGGCAGACAAGGTCGTCGTTCGCGATTTTTGGCCGCGACGTGCAACGCAGGAAATCAATTTTTTTGCCTACATATTCGCGAAAATCCGCCGAGGACTTTTTTGGGGCGCCCACTCTGTCTCGATGGACGGCCTGACCGGCATTCGTACGTCGGGTCACGAATTCGCTGTTGTCTGCAAGGGTAGACATCGACAATGATCCTTTCGCAGGTTCAACTACAGAATCCTTTTTACGAGTTCTCTTTTTTCGAAACGATAAGGCTGACTGGACTTCTCGCGTTGACGCGGGTTCGTCAGCGCTCGTGCGAGAATCCTCGTTCGCAATCTACGGCTGGACGACGGGTCCGTGACCGGCGGACAAGGTCGTCGTTCGCAATTTTTTGCCGCGACTTCCAACGCAGGAAATCTATTTTAGCTGCCTACATATTCGCGAAAATCCGCGCAAGAGTTTTTTGGGGCGCCCACTCTATCTCGACGGACGGCCTGACCGGCATTCCTACGTCGGGTCACGAATTCGCTGTTGTCTGCCGGGGCAGACATCGACAAAGATCCTTTCGCAGGTTCAACTACAGAATCCTTGTTACGAGTTCACTTTTCTCTAAACGATAACGCTGACTGGACTTCTCGCGTTGACGCGGGTTCGTCGGCGCCCGTGTGCGAATCCTCGTTCGGAATATACGGCTGGACGAAGCATCCGTGACCGGCAGACAAGGTCGTCGTTCGCGATTTTTGGCCGCGACGTGCAACGCAGGAAATCAATTTTTTTGCCTACATATTCGCGAAAATCCGCGCAGGTTTTTGGGGCGCCCACTCTGTCTCGATGGACGGCCTGACCGGCATTCGTACGTCGGGTCACGAATTCGCTGTTGTCTGCCGGGGTAGACATCGACAATGATCCTTTCGCAGGTTCAACTACAGAATCCTTTTTACGAGTTCTCTTTTTTCGAAACGATAAGGCTGACTGGACTTCTCGCGTTGACGCGGGTTCGTCAGCGCCCGTGCGAGAATCCTCGTTCGCAATCTACGGCTGGACGATGGGTCCGTGACCGGCGGACAGGTCGTCGTTCGCAATTTTTTGCCGCGACGTGCAACGCAGAGAAATCTATTTAGCTGCCTACATATTCGCGAAAATCCGCGCAAGAGTTTTTTGGGGCGCCCACTCTATCTCGATGGACGGCCTGACCGGCATTCTACGTCGGGTCACGAATTCGTTGTTGTCTGCCGGGGCAGACATCGACAAAGATCCTTTCGCAGGTTCAACTACAGAATCCTTGTTACGAGTTCACTTTTCTCTAAACGATAACGCTGACTGGACTTCTCGCGTTGACGCGGGTTCGTCGGCACCCCGTGTGCGAATCCTCGTTCGAATATACGGCTGGACGAAGCATCCGTGACCGGCAGACAAGGTCGTCGTTCGCGATTTTTGGCAGCGACGTGCAATGCAGGAAATCCTTTTTTTTGCCTACATATTCGCGAAAATCCGCGCAGGACTTTTTTGGTGCGCCCACTCTGTCTCGATGGACGGCCTGACCGGCATTCGTACGTCGGGTCACGAATTCGCTGTTGTCTGCCGGGGTAGACATCGACAATGATCCTTTCGCAGGTTCAACTACAGAATCCTGTTACGAGTTCTCTTTTTCGAAACGATAAGGCTGACTGGACTTCTCGCGTTGACGCGGGTTCGTCAGCGCTCGTGCGCGAATCCTCGTTCGCAATATACGGCTGGACGACGGGTCTGTGACCGGCGGACAAGGTCGTCGTTCGCGATTTTTTGCCGCGACGTGCAACGCAGGAAATCTATTTTAGCTGCCTACATATTCGCGAAAATCCGCGCAAGGAGTTTTTGGGGCGCCCACTCTATCTCGATGGACGGCCTGACCGGCATTCCTACGTCGGGTCACGAATTCGCTGTTGTCTGCCGGGGCAGACATCGACAATGATCCTTTCGCAGGTTCAACTACAGAATCCTTGTTACGAGTTCACTTTTCTCTAAACGATAACGCCTGACTGGACTTCTCGCGTTGACGCGGGTTCGTCGGCGCCCGTGTGCGAATCCTCGTTCGCAATATACGGTGGGACGAAGCATCCGTGACCGGCAGACAAGGTCGTCGTTCGCGATTATTGGCCGCGACGTGCAACGCAGGAAATCCATTTTTTTTGCCTCCATATTCGCGAAAATCCGCGCAGGACTTTTTTGGGGCGCCTACTCTGTCTCGATGGACGGCCTGACCGGCATTCCTACGTCGGGTCACGAATTCGCTGTTGCCTGCCGGGGCAGACATCGACAATGATCCTTTCGCAGGTTCAACTACAGAATCCTTGTTACGAGTTCACTTTTCTCTAAACGATAACGCTGACTGGACTTCTCGCGTTGACGCGTTTCGTCGGCGCCCGTGTGCGAATCCTCGTTCGGATATACGGCTGGACGAAGCATCCGTGACCGGCAGACAAGGTCGTCATTCGCGATTTTGGCCGCGACGTGCAACGCAGGAAATCCATTTTTTGCCTACATATTCGCGAAAATCCGCGCAGGACTTTTTGGGGCGCCCACTCTGTCTCGATGGACGGCCTGACCGGCATTCGAACGTCGGGTCACGAATTCGCTGTTGTCTGTCGGGGTAGACATCGACAATGATCCTTTCGCAGGTTCAACTACAGAATCCTTTTTACGAGTTCTCTTTTTTCGAAACGATAAGGCTGACTGGACTTCTCGCGTTGACGCGGGTTCGTCAGCGCTCGTGCGCGAATCCTCGTTCGCAATCTACGGCTGGACGAAGGGTCCGTGACCGGCGGACAAGGTCGTCGTTCGCGATTTTTTGCCGCGACGTCCAACGCAGGAAATCTATTTAGCGTGCTACATATTCGCGAAAATCCGCGCAAGTGTTTTTTGGGGCGCCCACTCTATCTCGATGGACAGCCTGACCGGCAATCCTAAGTGGGGTCACGAATTCGCTGTTGTCTGCCGGGGCAGACATCGACAATGATCCTTTCGCAGGTTCAACTACAGAATCCTTGTTACGAGTTCACTTTTCTCTAAATGATAACGCTGACTGAACTTCTCGCGTTGACGCGGGTTCGTCGGCGCCCGTGTGCGAATCCTCGTTCAAAATATACGGCTGGACGAAGCATCCGTGACCGGCAGACAAGGTCGTCGTTCGCGATTTTGGGCCGCGAGTGCAACGGCACGCAGGAAATCCTATTTTTTTGCCTACATATTCGCGAAAATCCGCGCAGGACTTTTTTGGGGCGCCCACTCTGTCTCGATGGACGGCCTGACCGGCATTCTACGTCGGGTCACGAATTCGCTGTTGTCTGCCGGGGCAGACATCGACAATGATCCTTTCGCAGGTTCAACTACAGAATCCTTGTTACGAGTTCACTTTTCTCTAAACGATAACGCTGACTGACTTCTCGCGTTGACGCGGGTTCGTCGGCGCCCGTGTGCGAATCCTCGTTCGGAATATACGGCTGGACGAAGCATCCGTGACCGGCAGACAAGGTCGTCGTTCGCGATTTTGGCCGCGACGTGCAACGCAGGAAATCCATTTTTTTTGCCTACATATTCGCAAAAATCCGCGCAGGACTTTTTTGGGGCGCCCACTCTGTCTCGATGGACGGCCTGACCGGCATTCGTACGTCGGGTCACGAATTCGCTGTTGTCTGCCGGGGTAGACATCGACAATGATCCTTTCGCAGGTTCAACTACAGAATCCTTTTTACGAGTTCTTTTTTTTCGAAACGATAAGGCTGACGGGACTTATCGCGTTGACGCGGGTTCGTCAGCGCCGTGCGCGAATCCTCGTTCGCAATCTACGGCTGGACGAACGGGTCCGTGTGAGACGGCGACAAGGTCGTCGTTCGCGATTTTTTGCCGCGACGTCCAACGCAGGAAATCTATTTTAGCTGCCTACATATTCGCAAAAATCCGCGCAAGAGTTTTTTGGGGCGCCCACTCTATCTCGATGGACAGCCTGACCGGCATTCCTACGTCGGGTCACGAATTCGCTGTTTTCTGCCGGGGCAGACATCGACAATGATCCTTTCGCAGGTTCAACTACAGAATCCTTGTTACGAGTTCACTTTTCTCTAAACGATAACGCTGACTGGACTTCTCGCGTTGACGCGGGTTCGTCGGCGCCCGTGTGCGAATCCTCGTTCGGAATATACGGCTCGACGAAGCATCCGTGACCGGCAGACAAGGTCGTCGTTCGCGATTTTGGCCGCGACGTGCAACGCAGGAAATCCATTTTTTTGCCTACATATTCGCGAAAATCCGCGCAGGATTTTTTGGGGCGCCCACTCTGTCTCGATGGACGGCCTGACCGGCATTCCTACGTCGGGTCACGAATTCGCTGTTGTCTGCCGGGGCAGACATCGACAATGATCCTTTCGCAGGTTCAACTACAGAATCCTTGTTACGAGTTCACTTTTCTCTAAACGATAACGTTGACGGGACTTCTCGCGTTGACGCTGGTTCGTCGGCGCTCGTGTGCGAATCCTCGTTCGGAATATACGGCTGGACGAAGCATCCGTGACCGGCAGACAAGGTCGTCGTTCGCGATTTTTGGCCGCGACGTGCAACGCAGGAAATCCATTTTTTTTGCCTACATATTCGCAAAAATCCGCGCAGGACTTTTTTGGGGCGCCCACTCTGTCTCGATGGACGGCCTGACCGGCATTCGTACGTCGGGTCACGAATTCGCTGTTGTCCGCCGTGGTAGACATCGACAATGATCCTTTCGCAGGTTCAACTACAGAATCCTTTTTACGAGTTCTCTTTTTTCGAAACAATAAGGCTGACTGGACTTCTCGCGTTGACGCGGGTTCGTCAGCGCTCGTGCGCGAATCCTCGTTCGCAATCTACGGCTGGACGACGGGTCCGTGACCGGCGGACAAGGTCGTCGTTCGCGATTTTTTGCCGGGACGTCCAACGCAGGAAATCGTTTTTAGCTGCCTACTTATTCGCGAAAATCCGCGCAAGAGTTTTTTGGGGCGCCCACTCTATCTCGATGGACGGCCTGACCGGCATTCCTACGTCGGGTCACGAATTCGCTGTTGTCTGCCGGGGCAGACATTGACAATGATCCTTCACAGGTTCAAACTACAGAATCCTTGTTACGAGTTCACTTTTCTCTAAACGATAACGCTGACTGGACTTCTCGCGTTGCGGGTTTCGTCGTCGGCGCCGTGTGCGAATCCTCGTTCGGAATATACGGCTCGACGAAGCATCCGTGACCGGCAGACAAGGTCGTCGTTCGCGATTATTGGCGCGACGTGCAACGCAGGAAATCCATTTTTTTTGCCTACATATTCGCAAAAATCCGCGCAGGACTTTTTGGGGCGCCTACTCTGTCTCGATGGACGGCCCTGACCGGCATTCGTACGTCGGGTCACGAATTCGCTGTTGTCTGCCGGGGTAGACATCGACAATGATCCTTTCGCAGGTTCAACTACAGAATCCTTTTTACGAGTTCTCTTTTTCGAAACGATAAGGCTGACTGGACTTCTCGCGTTGACGCGGGTTCGTGTCGCGTCGTGCGCGAATCCTCGTTCGCAATCTACGGCTGGACGACGGGTCCGTGACCGGGGACAGGTCGTCGTTCGCGATTTTTTGCCGCGACGTCCAACGCAGGAAATCGTTTTTAGCTGCCTACATATTCGCGAAAATCCGCGCAAGAGTTTTTTGGGGCGCCCACTCTATCTCGATGGACGGCCTGATCGGCATTCCTACGTCGGGTCACGAATTCGCTGTTGTCTGCTGGGGCAGACATCGACAATGATCCTTTCGCAGGTTCAACTACAGAATCCTTGTTACGAGTTCACTTTTCTCTAAACGATAACGCTGACTGGACTTCTCGCGTTGACGCAGGTTCGTCGGCGCCCGTGTGCGAATCCTCGTTCGGAATATACGGCTGGACGAAGCATCCGTGACCGGCAGACAAGGTCGTCGTTCGCGATTATTGGCCGCGACGTGCAACGCAGGAAATCCATTTTTTTTGCCTCCATATTCGCGAAAATCCGCGCAGGACTTTTTTGGGGCGCCCACTCTGTCTCGATGGACGGCCTGACCGGCATTCCTACGTCGGGTCACGAATTCGCTGTTGTCTGCCGGGGCAGACATCGACAATGATCCTTTCGCAGGTTCAACTACAGAATCCTTGTTACGAGTTCACTTTTCTCTAAACGATAACGCTGACTGGACTTCTCGCGTTGACGCGGGTTCGTCGGCGCCCGTGTGCGAATCCTCGTTCGGAATATACGGCTGGACGACGAAGCATCCGTGACCGGCAGACAAGGTCGTCGTTCGCGATTATTGGCCGCGACGTGCAAGCGCAGGAAATCCATTTTTTTTGCCTCCATATTCGCGAAAATCCGCGCAGGACTTTTTTGGGGCGCCCACTCTGTCTCGATGGACGGCCTGACCGGCATTCCTACGTCGGGTCACGAATTCGCTGTTGTCTGCCGGGGCAGACATCGACAATGATCCTTTCGCAGGTTCAACTACAGAATCCTTGTTACGAGTTCACTTTTCTCTAAACGATAACGCTGACTGGACTTCTCGCGTTGACGCGGGTTCGTCGGCGCCCGTGCGCGAAACCTCGTTCGGAAAATTCGGCTGGACGAAGGATCCGTGACCGGCAGACATGGTCGTCGTTCGTGATATTTGGCCGCGACGTGCATCGCAGTAAATCTATTTTTGCTGCCTACATATTCGCAAAAATCCGCGCAGGAGTTTTTGGGCGCCCACTCTGTCACGATGGACGGCCTGACCGGCATTCGTATGTCGGGTCACGAATTCGTTGTTGTCTGCCGGGGCAGACATCGACAATAATCCTTTCGCAGGTTCAACTACAGAATCCTTATTACGAGTTCGCTTTTCTCGAAACGATAAGGCTGACTGGACTTCTCGCATTGACGCGGGTTCGTCAGCGCCCGTGCGCGAATCCTCGTTCGCAATGTACGGCTGGACGACGGGTCCGTGACCGGCGGACAAGGTCGTCGTTCGCGATTTTTTCCGCGACGTCCAACGCAGGAAATCTATTTTAGCTGCCTACATATTCGCGAAAATCCGCGCAGGAGTTTTTGGGCGCCCATTCTGTCTCGATGGACGGCCTGACCGGCATTCCTACGTCGGGTCACGAAATCGCTGTTGTCTGCCGGGGCAGACATCGACAATGAACCTTTCGCAGGTTCAACTACAGAAGCCTTGTTACGAGTTCACTTTTCTTTAAACGATAACGCTGACTGGACTTCTCGCGTTGACGCGGGTTCGTCGGCGCCCGTGTGCGAATCCTCGTTCGGAATATACGGCTGGACGAAGGATCCGTGACAGGCAGACATGGTCGTCGTTCGCGATTTTTGGCCGCGACGTGCATCGCAGTAAATCTATATTTGCTGCCTACATATTCGCAAAAATCCGCGCAGGAGTTTTTTGGGGCGCCCACTCTGTCTCAATGGACGGCCTGACCGGCATTCGTATGTCGGGTAACGAATTCGTTGTTGTCTGCCGGGGTAGACATCGACAATAATCCTTTCGCAGGTTCAACTACAGAATCCTTGTTACGAGTTCTCTTTTCTCGAAACGATAAGGCTGACTGGACTTCTCGCGTTGACGCGGGTTCGTCAGCGCCCGTGTGCGAATCCTCGTTCGCAATGTACGGCAGGACGACGGGTCCGTGACCGGCGGACAAGGTCGTCGTTCGCGATTTTTTACCGCGACGTCCAACGCAGGAAATCTATTTTAGCTGCCTACATATTCGCGAAAATCCGTGCAGGAGTTTTTGGGCGCCCATTCTGTCTCGATGGACGGCCTGACCGGCATTCCTACGTCGGGTCACGAAATCGCTGTTGTCTGCCGGGGCAGACATCGACAATGATCCTTTCGCAGGTTCAACTACAGAAACCTTGTTACGAGTTCACTTTTCTTTAAACGATAATGCTGACTGGACTTCTCGCGTTGACGCGGGTTCGTCGGCGCCCGTGTGCGAATCCTCGTTTGGAATATACGGCTGGACGAAGGATCCGTGACAGGCAGACATGGTCGTCGTTCGCGATTTTTGGCCGCGACGTGCATCGCAGTAAATCTATATTTGCTGCCTACATATTCACGAAAATCCGCGCAGGAGTTTTTTGGGGCGCCCACTCTGTCTCGATGGACGGCCTGACCGGCATTCGTATGTCGGGTAACGAATTCATTGTTGTCTGCCGGTGCAGACATCGACAATGATCTTTCGCAGGTTCAACTACAGAATCCTTGTTACGAGTTCTCTTTTCTCGAAACGATAAGGCTGACTGGACTTCTCGCGTTGACGCGGGTTCGTCAGCGCCCGTGCGCGAATCCTCGTTCGCAATGTACGGCTGGACGACGGGTCCGTGACCGGCGGACAAGGTCGTCGTTCGCAATTTTTGGCCGCGACGTGCAACGCAGGAAATATATTTTAGCTGCCTACATATTCGCGATAATCCGTGCAGGAGTTTTTTGGGGCGCCCACTCTGTCTCGATGGACGGCCTGACCGGCATTCGTACATCGGGTCACGAATTCGCTGTTGTCTGCCGGGGTAGACATCGGCAATGATCCTTTCGCAGGTTCAACTACAGAATCGTTGTTACGAGTTCTCTTTTCTCTAAACGATAACGCTTACTGGACTTCTCGCGTTGACGCGGGTTCGTCAGCGCCCGTGCGCGAATCTTCGTTCGCAATGTACGGCTGGACGACGGGTCCGTGACCGGCAGACAAGGTCGTCGTTCGCGATTATTGGCTGTGACGTGCAATGCAGGAAATCCATTTTTTTTTCCTACATATTCGCGAAAATCCGCGCAAGAGTTTTTTGGGGCGCCCACTCTGTCTCGATGGACGGCCTGACCGGCATTCGTACGTCGGGTCACGAATTCGCTGTTGTCTGCCGGGGTAGACATCGGTAATGATCCTTTCGCAGGTTCAACTACAGAATCGTTGTTACGAGTTCTCTTTTCTCTAAATGATAACGCTAACTGGACTTCTCGCATTGACGCGGGTTCGTCAGCGCCCGTGCGTGAATCCTCGTTCGGAATATACGACTGGACGACGGGTCCGTGACCGGCAGACAAGGTCGTCGTTCGCGATTATTGGCCGCGACGTGCAACACAGGAAATCCATTTTTTTTGCCTACATATTCGCGAAAATCCGCGCAGGAGTTTTTTGGGGCGCCCACTCTGTCTCGATGGACGGCCTGACCGACATTCCTACGTCGGGTCACGAATTCACTGTTGTCTGCCGGGGCAGACATCGACAATGATTCTTTCGCAGGTTCAACTACAGAATCCTTGTTACGAGTTTACTTTTCTCTAAACGATAACACTGACTGGACTTCTCGCGTTGACGCGGGTTCGTCAGCGCCCGTGCGTGAATCCTCGTTCGCAATGTACGGCTGGACGACGGGTCCGTGACCGGCGGACAAGGTCGTCGTTCGCAATTTTTGGCCGCGACGTCCAACGCAGGAAATGTATTTTAGCTGCGTACATATTCGTGAAAATCCGTGCAGGAGTTTTTTGGGGCGCCCACTCTGTCTCGATGGACGGCCTGACCGGCATTCGTATATCGGGTCACGAATTCGCTGTTGTCTGCCGGGGTAGACATCGGCAATGATCCTTTCGCAGGTTCAACTACAGAATCGTTGTTACGAGTTCTCTTTTCTCGAAACGATAATGCTGACTGGACTTCTCGCGTTGACGCGGGTTCGTCAGCCCCCGTGCGTGAGTCCTCGTTCGCAATATACGGCTGGACGACGGGTCCGTGACCGGCAGACAAGGTCGTCGTTCGCGATTTTTGGCCGCGACGTGCAACGCAGGAAATCCATTTTTTTTGCCTACATATTCGCGAAAATTCACGCAGGACTTTTTTGGAGCGCCCACTCTGTCTCGATGGACGGCCTGACCGGCATTCGTATGTCGGGTCACGAATTCGTTGTTGTCTGCCTGGGCAGACATCGACAATGATCCTTTCGCAGGTTCAACTATAGAATCCTTTTTACGAGTTCACTTTTCTATAAACGATAAGGTTGACTGAACTTCTCGCGTTGACGCGGGTTCGTCAGCGCACGTGCTCGAATCCTCGTTCGCAATGTACGGCTGGACGACGGGTCCGTGACCGGCTGACAAGGTCGTCGTTCGCGATTTTTGGCTGCGACGTCCAACGCAGGAAATCTATTTTAGCTGCCTACATATTCGCGAAAATCCGCGCAGGAGTTTTTCGGGGCGCCCACTCTGTCTCGATGGACGGCCTGACCGGCATTCCTACGTCGGGTCACGAATTCGCTGTTGTCTGCCGGGGCAGATATCGACAATGATCCTTTCGCAGGTTCAACAACAGAATCCTTGTTACGAGTTCACTTTTCTCTAAACGATAACGCTGAATGGACTTCTCGCGTTGACGCGGGTTCGTCGGCGCCCGTGTGCGAATCCTCGTTCGGAATATACGGCTGGACGAAGGATCCGTGACCGGCGGACAAGATCGTCGTTCCCGATTTTTGGCCGCGTCGTGCATCGCAGTAAATCTATATTTGCTGCCTAAATATTCGCAAAAATCCGCGCAGGAGTTTTTTGGGGCGCCCACTCTGTCTCGATGGACGGCCTGACCGGCATTCCTACGTCGGGTCACGAATTCGCTGTTGTCTGCCAGGGCAGACATCGACAATGATCCTTTCGCAGGTTCAACTACAGAATCCTTGTTACGAGTTCACTTTTCTCTAAACGATAACGCTGAATTGACTTCTCGCGTTGACGCAGGTTCGTCGGCGCCCGTGTGCGAATCCTCGTTCGGAATATACGGCTGGACGAAGGATCCGTGACCAGCAGACAAGATCGTCGTTCGCGATTTTTGGCCGCGACGTGCATCGCAGTAAATCTATATTTGCTGCCTACATATTCGCGAAAATCCGCAGGAGTTTTTTGGGGCGCCCACTCTCTCTCGATGGACGGCCTGACCGGCATTCGTATGTCGGGTCACGAATTCATTGTTGTCTGCCTAGGCAGACATCGACAATGATCCTTTCGCAGGTTCAACTACAGAATCCTTGTTACGAGTTCTCTTTTCTCGAAACGATAACGCTGACTGGACTTCTCGCGTTGACGCGGGTACGTCAGCGCCCTTGCGCGAATCCTCGTTCGCAATGTACGGCTGGACGACGGATCCGTGACCGGCAGACAAGATCGTCGTTCGCGATTTTAGGCCGCGACGTGCATCGCAGTAAATCTATATTTGCTGCCTACATATTCGCGAAAATCCGCGCTGGAGTTTTTTGGGCGCCCACTCTGTCTCGATGGACGGCCTGACCAGCATTCCTACGTCGGGTCACGAATTCGCTGTTGTCTGCCGGGGCAGACATTGGCAATGATACTTTCGCAGGTTCAACTACAGAATCGTTGTTACGAGTTCTCTGTTCTCTAAACGATAACGCTGACTGGACTTCTCGCGTTGACGCGGGTTCGTCAGCGCCCGTTCGTGAATCCTCGTTCGCTATATACGGCTGGACGACGTGTCCGTGACCGGCAGACAAGGTCGTCGTTCGCGATTTTTGGCCGCGACGTGCAACGCAGGAAATCCATTTTTTTTGCCTACGTATTCGCGAAAATCCGCGCAGGAGTTTTTTGGGGCGCCCACTCTGTCTCGATGGACGGCCTGACCGGCATTCCTACTTCGGGTCACGAATTCGCTGTTGTCTGCCGGGGCAGACATCGACAATGATCCTTTTGCAGGTTCAACTACAGAATCCTTGTTACGAGTTCACTTTTCTCTAAACGATAACGCAGACTGGACTTCTCGGGTTGATGCGGGTTCGTCGGCGCCCGTGCGCGAATCCTCGTTCGCAATGTACGGCTGGACGAAGGATCCGTGACCGGCGGAGAAGGTCGTCGTTCGCGATTTTTGGCCGCGGCGTGCATCGCAGTAAATCTTTATTTGCTGCCTAAATATTCGCGAAACTCCGCGCAGGAGTTTTTTGAGGCGCCCACTCTGTCTCGATGGACGGCTTGACCGGCATTCGTATGTCGGGTCACGAATTCGTTGTTGTCTGCCGGGGCAGACATCGACAATGATCCTTTCGCAGGTTCAACTACAGAATCCTTATTACGAGTTCGCTTTTCTCGAAACGATAAGGCTGACTGGACTTCTCGCGTTGACGCGGGTTCGTCAGCGCCCGTGCGTGAATCCTCGTTCGCAATATACGGCTGGACGACGGGTACGTGACCAGCAGACAAGGTCGTCATTCGCGATTTTTGGCCGCGACGTCCAACGCAGGAAATCCATTTTTTTTGCCTACATATTCGCGAAAATCCGCGTAGGAGTTTTTTGGGGCGCCCACTCTGTCTTGATGGACGGCCTGACCGGCATTCGTACATCGGGTCACGAATTCGCTGTTGTCTGCCGGGGTAGACATCGGTAATGATCCTTTCGCAGGTTCAACTACAGAATCGTTGTTACGAGTTCTCTTTTCTCTAAACGATAACGCTAACTGGACTTCTCGCGTTGACGCAGGTTCGTCAGCGCCCGTGCGTGAATCCTCGTTCGGAATATACGACTGGACGACGGGTCCGTGACCGGCAGACAAGGTCGTCGTTCGCGATTATTGGCCGCGACGTGCAACACAGGAAATCCATTTTTTTTGCCTACATATTCGCGAAAATCCGCGCAGGAGTTTTTTGGGGCGCCCACTCTGTCTCGATGGACGGCCTGACCGACATTCCTACGTCGGGTCACGAATTCGCTGTTGTCTGCCGGGGCAGACATCGACAATGATTCTTTCGCAGGTTCAACTACAGAATCCTTGTTACGAGTTTACTTTTCTCTAAACGATAACGCTGACTGGACTTCTCGCGTTGACGCGGGTTCGTCAGCGCCCGTGCGCGAATCTTCGTTCGCAATGTACGGCTGGACGACGGGTCCGTGACCGGCGGACAAGGTCGTCGTTCGCAATTTTTGGCCGCGACGTCCTACGCAGGAAAGGAAATGTATTTAGCTGCGTACATATTCGTGAAAATCCGTGCAGGAGTTTTTTGGGGCGCCCACTCTGTCTCGATGGACGGCCTGACCGGCATTCGTACATCGGGTCACGAATTCGCTGTTGTCTGCCGGGGTAGACATCGGCAATGATCCTTTCGCAGGTTCAACTACAGAATCGTTGTTACGAGTTCTCTTTCTCGAAACGATAATGCTGACTGGACTTCTCGCGTTGACGCGGGTTCGTCAGCCCCCGTGCGTGAGTCCTCGTTCGCAATATACGATTGGACGACGGGTCCGTGACCGGCAGACAAGGTCGTCGTTCGCGGTTTTTGGCCGGGACGTGCAACGTAGGAAATCCATTTTTTTTGCCTACATATTCGCGAAAATCCGCGCAGGAGTTTTTTGGGGCGCCCACTCTGTCTCGATGGACAGCCTGACCAGCATTCGTATGTCGGGTCACGAATTCGTTGTTGTCTGCCGGGGCAGAGATCGACAATCATCCTTTTGCAGGTTCAACTACAGAATACTCGTTACGAGTTCTCTTTTTTCGAAACGATAAGGCTGTCTGGACTTCTCGCGTTGACGCGGGTTCGTCAGCGCCCGTGCGCGAATCCTCGTTCGCAATGTACGGCTGGACGACGGGTCCGTGACCGGCGGACAAGGTCGTCGTTCGCAATTTTTGGCCGCGACGAGCAACGCAGGAAATCTATTTTAGCTGCGTACATATTCGCGAAAATCCGTGCAGGAGTTTTTTGGGGCGCCCACTCTATCTCGATGGACGGCCTGACCGGCATTCCTACGTCGGGTCACGAATTCGCTGTTGTCTGCCGGGGCAGACATCGACAATGATTCTTTCGCAGGTTCAACTACAAAATCCTTGTTACGAGTTTACTTTTCTCTAAACGATAACGCTGACTGGACTTCTCGCGTTGACGCGGGGTTCGTCGGCGCCCGTGCGCGAATCCTCGTTCGTAATATACGGCTGGACGAAGGATCCGTGACCAGCAGACAAGATCGTCGTTCGCGATTTTTGGCCGCGACGTGCATCGCAGTAAATCGATATTTGCTGCCTACATATTCGCGAAAATCCGCGCATGAGTTTTTTGGGGCGCCCACTCTGTCTCGATGGACGGCCTGACCGGCATTCGTATGTCGGGTCACGAATTCGTTGTTGTCTGCGGGGGGCAGACATCGACAATGATCCTTTTGCAGGTTCAACTACATAATCCTTGTTACGAGTTCTCTTTTCTCGAAACGATAAGGCTGACTGGACTTCTCGCGTGGACGCGTGTTCGTCAGCGCCCGTGCGCGAATCCTCGTTCGCAATGTACGGCTGGACGACGGGTCCGTGACCGGCGGACAAGGTCGTCGTTCGTAATTTTTGGCCGCGACGTGCAACGCAGGAAATCTATTTTAGCTGCGTACATATTCGTGAAAATCCGTGCAGGAGTTTTTTGGGGCGCCCACTCTGTCTCGATGGACGGCCTGACCGGCATTCGTACATCGGGTCACGAATTCGCTGTTGTCTGCCGGGGTAGACATCGGCAATGATCCTTTCTCAGGTTCAACTACAGAATCCTTGTTACGAGTTCTCTTTTCTCGAAACGATAACGCTGACTGGACTTCTCGCGTTGACGCGGGTACGTCAGCGCCCGTGCGCGAATCCTCGTTCGCAATCTACAGCTGGACGATGGGTCCGTGACCGGCAGACAAGATCGTCGTTCGCGATTTTTGGCCGCGACGTGCATCGCAGTAAATCTATATTTGCTGCCTACATATTCGCGAAAATCCGCGCATGAGTTTTTTGGGGCGCCCACTCTGTCTCGATGGACGGCCTGACCGGCATTCCTACGTCGGGTCACGAATTCGCTGTTGTCTGCCGGGGCAGACATCGACAATGATCCTTTCGCAGGTTCAACTACAGAATCCTTGTTACGAGTTCACTTTTCTCTAAACGATAACGCTGAATTGACTTCTCGCGTTGACCCAGGTTCGTCGGCGCCCGTGTGCGAATCCTCGTTCGGAATATACGGCTGGACGAAGGATCCGTGACCGGCAGACATGGTCGTAGTTCGCGATTTTTGGCCGCGACGTGCATCGCAGTAATCGCAGTAAATCTATTTTTGCTGCCTACATATTCGCAAAAATCCGCGCAGGAGTTTTTGGGCGCCCACTCTGTCTCGATAGACGGCCTGACCGGCATTCGTATGTCGGGTCACGAATTCGTTGTTGTCTGCCGGGGCAGACATCGACAATAATCCTTTCGCAGGTTCAACTACAGAATCCTTATTACGAGTTCGCTTTTCTCGAAACGATAAGGCTGACTGGACTTCTCGCATTGACGCGGGTTCGTCAGCGCCCGTGCGCGAATCCTCGTTCGCATCTACGGCTGGACGACGGGTCCGTGACCGGCGGACAAGGTCGTCGTTCGCGATTTTTTTGCCGCGACGAGCAACGCACAAAGGAAATCATTTAGCTGCTACATATTCGCGAAAATCCGCGCAGGAGTTTTTGGGCGCCCACTCTGTCTCGATGGACGGCCTGACCGGCATTCCTACGTCGGGTCACGAAATCGCTGTTGTCTGCCGGGGCAGACATCGACAATGATCCTTTCGCAGGTTCAACTACAGAAGCCTTGTTACGAGTTCACTTTTCTTTAAACGATAACGCTGACTGGACTTCTCGCGTTGACGCGGCTTCGTCGGCGCCCGTGTGCGAATCCTCGTTCAGAATATACGGCTGGACGAAGGATCCGTGACCAGCAGACAAGATCGTCGTTCGCGATTTTTGGCCGCGACGTGCATCGCAGTAAATCTATATTTGCTGCCTACATATTTGCGAAAATCCGCGCAGGAGTTTTATGGGGCGCCCACTCTGTCTCGATGGACGGCCTGACCGGCATTCGTATGTCGGGTCACGAATTCATTGTTGTCTGCCTGGGCGGACATCGACAATGATCCTTTCGCAGGTTCAACTACAGAACCCTTGTTACGAGTTCTCTTTTCTCGAAACGATAACGCTGACTGGACTTCTCGCGTTGACGCGGGTACGTCAGCGCCTGTGCGCGAATCCTCGATCGCAATGTGCGGCTGGACGACGGGTCCGTGACCGGCAGACAAGATCGTCGTTCGCGATTTTTGGCCGTGATGTGCATCGCAGTAAATCTATATTTGCTGCCTACATATTCGCAAAAATCCGCGCTGGAGTTTTTTGGGGCGCCCACTCTGTCTCGATGGACGGCCTGACCGGCATTCGTATGTCGGGTCCCGAATTCGTTGTTGTCTGCCGGGGTGGACATTGACAATGATCCTTTTGCAGGTTCAACTACAGAATCCTTTTTACGAGTTCTCTTTTGTCGAAATGATAAGGCTGACTGGACTTCTCGCGTTGATGCGGGTTCGTCAGCGCCCGTGCGCGAATCCTCGTTCGCAATGTACGGCTGGACGACGGGTCCGTGACCGGCGGACAAGGTCGTCGTTTGCAATTTTTGGCCGCGACGTGCAACGCAGGAAATCTATTTTAGCTGCGTACATATTCGCGAAAATCCGTGCAGGAGTTTTTTGGGGCGCCCACTCTGTCTCGATGGACGGCCTGACCAGCATTCCTACGTCGGGTCACGAATTCGCTGTTGTCTGCCGGGGCAGACATTGGCAATGATACTTTCGCATTTCGCACTACAGAATCGTTGTTACGAGTTCTCTGTTCTCTAAACGATAACGCTGGCTGGACTTCTCGAGTTGACGCAGGTTCGTCAGCGCCCGTGCGTGAAACCTCGTTCGGAATATACGACTAGACGACGGGTCCGTGACCGGCAGACAAGGTCGTCGTTCGCGATTATTGGCCGCGACGTGCAACACAGGTAATCCATTTTTTTTGCCTACATATTCGCGAAAATCCGCAGGAGTTTTTTGGGGCGCCCACTCTGTCTCGATGGACGGCCTGACCGACATTCCTACGTCGGGTCACGAATTCGCTGTGTCTGCCGGGCGGGCAGACATCGACAATAATTCTTTCGCAGGTTCAACTACAGAATCCTTGTTACGAGTTTACTTTTCTCTAAACGATAACGCTGACTGGACTTCTCGCGTTGACGCGGGTTCGTCAGCGCCCGTGCGCGAATCCTCGTTCGCAATGTACGGTTGGACGACGGGTCCGTGACAGGCGGACAAGGTCGTCGTTCGCAATTTTTTGCCGCGACGTCCAACGCAGGAAATCTATTTTAGCTGCGTACATATTCGTGAAAATCCGTGCAGGAGTTTTTTGGGGCGCCCACTCTGTCTCGATGGACGGCTTGACCGGCATTCGTACATCGGGTCACGAATTCGCTGTTGTCTGCCGGGGTAGACATCGGCAATGATCCTTTCGCAGGTTCAACTACAGAATCGTTGTTACGAGTTCTCTTTTCTCGAAACGATAACGCTGACTGGACTTCTCGCGTTGACGCGGGTTCGTCAGCGCCCGTGTGTGAATCCTTGTTCGCAATATACGGCTGGACGACGGGTCCGTGACCGGCAGACAAGGTCGTCGTTCGCGGTTTTTGGCCGGGACGTGCAACGTAGGAAATCCATTTTTGTTGCATACATATTCGCAAAAATCCGCGCAGGAGTTTTTTGGGGCGCCCACTCTGTCTCGATGGACGGCCTGACCGGCATTCGTATGTCGGGTCACGAATTCGTTGTTGTCTGCTGGGGCAGACATCGACAATGATCCTTTTGCAGGTTCAACTACAGAATCCTTGTTACGAGTTCTCTTTTCTCGAAACGAAAAGGCTGACTGGACTTCTCGCGTTGACCCGGGCTCGTCAGCGCCCGTGCGCGAATCCTCGTTCGGAATGTACGGCTAGACGACGGGTCCGTGACCGGCGGACAAGGTCGTCGTTCGCAATTTTTGGCCGCGACGAGCAACGCAGGAAATCTATTTTAGCTGCGTACATATTCGCGAAAATCCGTGCAGGAGTTTTTTGGGGCGCCCACTCTGTCTCGATGGACGGCCTGACCGGCATTCCTACGTCGGGTCACAAATTCGCTGTTGTCTGCCGGGGCAGACATCGACAATGATTCTTTCGCAGGTTCAACTACAGAATCCTTGTTACGAGTTTACTTTTTCTAAACGATAACGCTGACTGGACTTCTCGCGTTGACGCGGGTTCGTCGGCGCCCGTGCGCGAATCCTCGTTCGTAATATACGGCTGGACGAAGGATCCGTGACCAGCAGACAAGATCGTCGTTCGCGATTTTTGGCCGCGACGTGCATCGCAGTAAATCTATATTTGCTGCCTACATATTCGCGAAAATCCGCGCATGAGTTTTTTGGGGCGCCCACTCTGTCTCGATGGACGGCCTGACCGGCATTCGTACGTCGGGTCACGAATTCGTTGTTGTCTGCCGGGGCAGACATCGACAATAATCCTTTCGCAGGTTCAACTACAGAATCCTTATTACTAGTTCGCTTTTCTCGAAACGATAAGGCTGACTGGACTTCTCGCGTTGACGCGGGTTCGTCAGCGCCCGTGCGCGAATCCTCGTTCGCAATCTACGGCTGGACGACGGGTCCGTGACCGGCGGACAAGGTCGTCGTTCGCGATTTTTTGCCGCGACGAGCAAGCATAGGAAATCTATTTTAGCTGCGTACATATTCGCGAAAATCCGTGCAGGAGTTTTTTGGGGCGCCCACTCTGTCTCGATGGACGGCCTGACCGGCATTCCTACGTCGGGTCACGAATTCGCTGTTGTCTGCCGGGGCAGACATCGACAATGATCCTTTTGCAGGTTCAACTACAGAATCCTTGTTACGAGTTCTCTTTTCTCGAAACGAAAAGGCTGACTGGACTTCTCGCGTTGACGCGGGTTCGTCAGCGCCCGTGTGCGAATCCTCGTTCGCAATGTACGGCTGGACGACGGGTCCGTGACCGGCGGACAAGGTCGTCGTTCGCGATTTTTTGCCGCGACGTCCAACGCAGGAAATCTATTTTAGCTGCCTACATATTCGCGAAAATCCGCGCAGGTGTTTTTTGGGGCGCCCACTCTGTCTCGATGGACGGCCTTACCGGCATTCGTATGTCGGGTCACAAATTCGTTTTTGTCTGCCGGGGCGGACATCGACAATGATCCTTTTGCAGGTTCAACTACAGAATCCTTGTTACGAGTTCTCTTTTCTCGAAACGAAAAGGCTGACTGGACTTCTCGCGTTGACGCGGGTTCGTCAGCGCCCGTGCGCGAATCCTCGTTCGCAATGTACGGCTGGACGACGGGTCCGTGACCGGCGGACAAGGTCGTCGTTCGCAATTTTTGCCGCGACGAGCAACGCAGGAAATCTATTTTTGCTGCGTACATATTCGTGAAAATCCGTGCAGGAGTTTTTTGGGGCGCCCACTCTGTCTCGATGGACGGTCTGACCGGCATTCGTATGTCGGGTCACGAATTCGCTGTTGGCTGCCGGGGCAGACATCGACAATGATCCTTTTCGCAGGTTCAACTACAGAATCCTTGTTACGAGTTCTCTTTTATCTAGACGATAACGCTGACTGGAGCTCTCGCGTTGACGCGGGTTCGTCGGCGCCCGTGCGCGAATCCTCGTTCGTAATATACGGCTGGACGAAGGATCCGTGACCAGCAGACAAGATCGTCGTTCGCGGTTTTTGGCCGGGACGTGCAACGTAGGAAATCCATTTTTGTTGCATACATATTCGCGAAAATCCGCGCAGGAGTTTTTTGGGTCGCCCACTCTGTCTCGATGGACGGCCTGCCGGCATTCGTATGTCGGGTCACGAATTCGTTGTTGTCTGCCGGGGCAGACATCGACAATGATCCTTTTGCAGGTTCAACTACAGATCCTTGTTACGAGTTTCTTTTCTCGAAACAATAACGCTGACTGGACTTCGGGCGTTGACGCGGGTTCGTCAGCGCCCGTGCGTGAATCCTCGTTCGAAATATACGGCTGGACGACGGGTCCGTGACCGTCGGACAAGGTCGTCGTTCGTAATTTTTGGCCACGACGTGCAACGCAGGAAATCTATTTTAGCTGCGTACATATTCGTGAAAATCCGTGCAGTAGTTTTTTGGGCGGCCACTCTGTCTCGATGGACGCCCTGACCGGCATTCGTACATCGGGTCACGAATTCGCTGTTGTCTGCCGGGTAGACATCGCAATGATCCTTCGGAGGTTCAACTACAGAATCGTTGTTACGAGTTCTCTTTTCTCGAAACGATAATGCTGACTGGACTTCTCGCGTTGACGCGGGTTCGTCAGCGCCCGTGCGTGAATCCTCGTTCGCAATATACGGCTGGACGACGGGTCCGTGACCGGCAGACAAGGTCGTCGTTCGCGGTTTTTGGCCGCGATGTGCCCAGTAGGAAATTTATTTTTTCCTACATATTCGCGAAAATCCGTGCAGGAGTTTTTCGGGGCGCCCACTCTGTCTCGATGGACGGCCTGACCGGCATTCGTACATCGGGTCACGAATTCGTTGTCTGCCGGGGCAGACATCGACAATGATCCTTTCGCAGGTTCAACTACAGAATCCTTGTTACGAGTTCTCTTTTCTCGAAACGATAACGCTGACTGGACTTCTCGCGTTGACGCGGGTTCGTCAGCGCCCGTGCGTGAATCCTCGTTCGCAATATACGGCTGGACGACGGGTCCGTGAACGGCAGACTAGGTCGTCGTTCGCGATTTTTGGCCGCGACGTGGATCGCAGGAAATCCATTTTTCCTGCCTACATATTCTCGAAAATCCGCGCAGGAGTTTTTTGGGGCGCCCACTCTGTCTCGATGGACGGCCTGACCGGCATTCGTATGTCGGGTCACGAATTCGCTGTTGTCTGCCGGGGCAGACATCGACAATGATCCTTTTCGCAGGTTCAACTACAGAATCCTTGTTACGAGTTCTCTTTTATCTAAACGATAACGCTGACTGGACCTCTCGCGTTGACGCGGGTTCGTCAGCGCCCGTGCGCGAATCCTCGTTCGTAATATACGGCTGGACGAAGGATCCGTG